>NC_089530.1:28259078-28486578 GCF_963924715.1 Thunnus thynnus
AGAGTCTGACTGACTGAAACATGTTCATTGTTGATTTCACACCATGGCAGAGTGAATATGTGTCCACACCAGCAGAGTTAATTAATTAAACACACGCAGACGGTGTCAAACACTCGCCTCAGGATAACTGCAGCTCACTGTCAATATTTTAGAAAACCTTTTAAAATGTGGTGAAGTTCCTTCAGCTGGATGTTTGTTTGAATTCATCTGCTGAAGGAGGAAAGTGTCTCTTAAATCTCAGTTTAACACATGAAGCTACGAGCATCATGTGTGACATCACAACTAGTTTGGAGCCAATCGTTGTCCAGTATGAAGTAGGAGACATCTGGTGTCCAGCAGTTAAACTAAATAAATAAACAATATTTGCATATTTATAGATTGTGGATTTTTAATGAGGGAGGAGGAGATGATGTCATTTTAAGGATTCTGGGAAAAACCATATCAGACATAAATAATGAGGACTTTTATACGTCCTAAAACATGTCTGGAGGGGATCTTTAAACAAGTGCTGAGTGCCTAAAAATAACCATAAAAACATCAATAAAAATTTAATCGCCAACTATTTTGATAATTAATTAAAGACCAATTGTTTTGAGTCAAAATTCTCAAAAAGTCCAAATTCTCTGGTTCCAGCTTCTTAAATGTGAATATTTTCAGGTTTCTTTAGTCTTTATGACAGTAAACTGAAGATCTTTGAGTTGTGGACAAAACAAGACATTTAATGACGACGTCTTGGACATTTTTCACCATTTTCTGACATTTTATACACCAGATTACTGATTCACAACTACAATGTTTATAGAGTTGGAAAAAAAACTGAAGAATCCTGAACTGAACTCACTTTATTAACACATATATATGATATTCATGAAGCATGAACGGCAGATTTAAATGTATGAAACTAAGGTTGCAGAGTTGCTCAAACAGACAAGAGACAAAATGTTTATTTAGATGTTACAGAGTTAAAGATCATATTTTTTAACCTCTCTCTCTCTCTCTCTCTCTCTCTCTCTCTCTCTCTCTCTCTCTCTCTCTCTCTCTCTCTCTCTCTCTCTCTCTCTCTCTCTCTCTCTCTCTCTCTCTCTCTCTCTCTCTCTCTCTCTCTCTCTCTCTCTGTGCATCTCGTCGTACCTCATTCGCCCAAAAACAGATTTCTGTCACTCTCTCTCTCTCTGCATCCTCTCTCCATTATAAAACAGATTAGTGACGGCTTTTATAACCTAAAACACAGCGAGACTTAAACCTGTCTCCTGTGACGAGATTACCCCCCCCCCTCCCCTCCCCGCCCCCCCCTCCTCCTCTCTCTCTGTCTTCCTCTCTGAATGGATGTGATTGGACGGCGTGAGAGACGGCGGCTAACCGGAGGGACAGGTGTCTGCTGGGTAGAGAGAGACACACACATCTCCTCCTCTTTAATCTGTTCTTTCATGGAGGGGGGGGAGAGGGGGGGGGGGGGGGGGGGGGGCAGGCGGAGGTTTATCATCCAGTTATTGTGGCTCACCGTCGGGCAGCCCTCTGCCTCCCGCTGATTGTTTGGACCGATTTTTAGGCTCTTAAATGGATTGTCCCATGTGATTAGTGTATTGAAGAGTGCACTTGTGTGTGTGTGTGTGTGTGTGTGTGTGGGTGAGGGGGGGTGGGGGTGGGGGTGGGGGGGTGAGCGTAAAACGGCCGGGATTCATTGTTTTTTTGTAGGCAGAATGAGTTTTTAAAGGCACTGAAGAACCGATTTTCTCAATTAGCGTCTTACTTTGAGGCATAAACACGCTATTGTCTCCCGAAGTTAGAACCGTTTCAATTATCTCACATGAGCGGTTTCTGTAACTGAGAGAATTGTTGTGGTTTCAAACCGCACGCTCCTCATGAATAAAATCACCGTTGTTTAAACTCTTCAACAGATAACAATGGATGTTTTTCTCCCCAAACTAGAACTTTGATTGCAGGAACATTTAACGAAATTTTAACGAACATATTTAATTTGTTTTTAAGTTGCCTGAAGTAGCTAAAGCAAACTGATTGATGTGTTTTATGGTTATTTATAGACACTCACAGCACTTGGATGAAGTTATAGAAAGATCATCATCTTGGCTAAATGGAAGCACAAGATGTTTTCACTTTTTTAACATTTTAAGGCTGCAGCTAACAATTATTTTGATTGTAGATAAATCTGTTCATGTGTTTATTATTGGTTCTTTTAACCTCTCAGTCTGTAAAATGTGAAAAATTCCCATCATCATCCTACCCAGAGTCTAATGTGACTGCTTCAAATCTCTTGTTTTTGTCCGACCAACAATCCAGAAAACAAATATGCACAATTTACAATAATATAACTAGAAAAAAATGTTCAAGTGTTTCTGAGACCGCTAATTCATTTCAATGAGGAAGTTGAACCAGGCTCAACTGTTGCTGCAATGTGTTGCAACAAGGGATGCACAATATTGGATTTTTTGACGATATCCGATATGCCGATATTTCCAACTCATTGTGGCCGATGCCGATATATGCACATATTTTTCTCCAGCTGGCTGAGGAGACTATTATACATGCAAGCATAGATTATACTAAGTATGATCAATAAAGACAATATATGAAGGAAGAACTTAGGAAGACTGGAGTTCAGGAGCATTAAAACTTTAATGAACCTGCCAAGTGGGAGCAGCAGTAGAGTTTTCATTGAGTTTATTAGACAGACAGGATTAATGTGTAGGATTTAATCTCTGGTCCACACTCCGGAGCAGAAGGTGGCCGTAATGCACCTAATACGCTGGTTGCCAACCGCCGTTATAAACCACAAAGAAGAAGAAGAAGTTTTTTTGTTTTTCAAACAGAGTGGTACATCCTGTCAGCTGAGGTGTTACCTATCTGTGCAGCCGAACTTAGCAGCTCCTCGACGGACTGTTTCTCCCTGACGGTCCCGGTGTTTCCTCCGCAGGCCGCGAACAAAATGAGCCGGGGCTAACGTTAGCTAGGAGGCTAGCGGAGTGTTAGCCGCAGCATGACCGCAGGGAAGCACAGCCAGCTAGCCTCTGCTAGCCTCCCAGCTTACGTTAGCCCCGGCTCTCTATGTGTTGTTATTCAGGTTAAAGTGGGAAGAAGCAGCAGGTCTGACGGGCAGCTGAGTGAAGTGCAGCTTGCGGAGGAAACACCGGGACCGTCAGAGGAAAACAGTCCATCAAGGGAAGCGCAGTCAGGCGGCGGAGGAGATGGCGACATATCGGCCTCTCATAATCAGCAGAATTCACCAGAATTCGCCGATGCTGATATTTTCTATTTCCTAGTTGCAACGTCATCCGTCAAGATACTAAATACATATAAACACACATTTCTGGCAGGTGACTCTGTAGCGTGAACGGAGTACTTCCTGTGCAGTGTTTTGGTGTCTGATAAAACCTTCAACACTCAAATTCAACCACCTGGATCGTCTTTCATTTCTCACTGGTACCAGCGCAGCCCCCCAGTCTCCAAAACCACCCTCACTTAAATGGACCCATCAAAACAGGAAGAAGAAATTAAAGCAAATATAAATGATGATGTTATGTTGGTAACGTTTGATTTCTCTCTCTCCACTGGTCCGTGATGTCGTCTCACACTCGTCTCTGTTTGTCTCTGCAGCGGCCGCCTGCTGGTCGGGACGTTCGTCGCTTTATTCTTCAACCTGTTGACTCTGCTGTCCGTCAGGAACAAACCGTTCTCCTACGTCTCAGAAGGTACAGTAAACTCCTTCCTCCTTCCTCCCAGTTAATAGTGGTGATGAGATGCAGAGAGCCGGTGCATTGAGAGCTTTTTGTGTGTTTTTGTGTTTCTCCTCTGGACGGTTGAGGTTTGGTAATCCTCGCCCTCACTGGGGAACGGGGACAATTTGGCTTTTGTGTTATATTTTGGGGGGATTATGAAAGTAAAATGAAATGCTTGCTCACTGTTTTGTCAGTAGATAAAACACAAACGGCAGCAGAGGGATCAGAGGTTAGTCTCTTAGTCCTAATTGCAGAAATCAATAAGTTATAAAACCAAACACAGTTGCATGGTTTTAAAAATTTTTTTACAATATCTGTTTTTCACATTATTTTCAAAAGATTATTTCTTGGGGGTATTTTGGCAGCACGGAGTGACAGGAAATATGATTGCGGGTTGACATGCAACATGAGCTGGATTTAAACCGGCAACACGTCCAGTAAACCAGAATGCTGAGAGCAGCTGTGGAGACACAAAAAGGACTGTTAGAGTCGAAGTTAAACAAAATGTCTTTTCTCCTTCGGACTGTTGAGGTTGTTTTCCAGAGGGAAGGTGAGGATGTGTGGATGGTCTCTGAGGATGGAAACTATGAACTAATGTTTGTATTTCCGCCACATCATTGATCACATCAAACATCGGCTCCACAGTGTTAATTTCATACAAGCTGAAGTAATAAGGGATGCATTACTGGCAGCAACAATCAAATCAAAGTTTGACAGGAATCAAATAGTTTTATCAGCATAAACTTTATCTGATCGACAGCGTGGATTCGACTCCCCTCGTTCATTTTTCTGCATTTAAAAACCTAATTTTAATAAAAGTGAAAATCCTACGCTTGAAAACACACCACCTTAAGAAATATTGAATATTGAAGATTATTGTTATTGATTATTATAACTGTGTAACCCTACAGTAGAGAAACAGAGTGAATCTGGACTGGACGTTTTTACCACCAAGAACTGAGTTTACTTCCTGGTTCCTCTGTTTGAAATGCAGGTTTAACCTCAAAAGTTCCTCAAAAGTCCTCCAGGAAAGTCCCGCCCTAATCAATACACACCTGCGTGATCAGATAAGACAAACCAGTAAGTTATAGGACTTTATTTTAACGACAAGCACAAGGTGGCGCTGTAGGTCTCGGGCGTCTCTATGAGCTTCTGCTGTTTTGGTTCATGAATGTGCAGCAGTTCAACGTGCAGAAAGGCTGAGTGATGGTGAATATAGATCAGCAGATGTGGTGATTATTAAATACTCTCTCAGCCAATCACATCACTGCTCTCATAGCTCTGAGACAGCTGAGCCAATCACAGTTAAACGTGATAACGACAGCTCAACAAGCTTTTCTTCAGGAAACATCTGGATGGTTCAGAGCGTCATGACATCACAGATGGAGAAGTTTTTATATGATTATATTGGACCGACGGAAACGGTGTTTCAAGGATAAAACATGAGACGCTACTTTCACTGAATAGAAAGTTGTAAAAGAGGCTGATGAGCTGCTAACCCAACGTCTCCTTCATAAAAAAGCAGAATATGAAGTTATAACCGCTCTGACGTGGCCTCCCACGTGTCTGCGCCTCTCCTCCCACCGTGCGCTCCGTGCTGGTCACCAAAATACCACGCAGACGGGAAAAGTGAGTCGTTACGCCTCCGTGAAAATACTCTCCATCACACGTCTATATATATAAACTCCAAAACACACCTAAAGTCAGAGGTTACTTACACACTCAGTCATGTTTCCATCACTTCAGAGGACGTCACATTGACTTACATTCATTTCCTGGAGACCCTGAAATCTGCAACCTCACCGCTAGATCAGTTAACTTAAAGATAAATGATGATGAACATAAACCGTCCACATCTGTGCTTCATCACCGTGATTTACAAGGTTCTGTCCGTCTCGCTTACTGCTGGAATATTTATTATATTACAACGTTTCGGTCTGTTTGAGCTTCATTAGATATATGAGCAGCATCACAACACGGAGCTGCCTCAACCATCCAATCAGAGGACAGAGACTGGTCCAACTGATGAGCATCTTCACCAGTCAGAACGTTAGAAAGATTAAAAAATAAGACACAATATAATGATGCCAATAAATCTTAACTAACATCTATGTAACCCCAAGGCTCTTAAAGAGTCAAAAGCCCTGTTATCAAATATATTAAATCCATTCTATAAGTCAAACAGGAAGATAAATTAAAGATAAATTAAAGATAAATTAAAGATAAATTAAAGATAAATTAAAGATAAATTAGGGACAAAAGTCGCACCTGTCACACACTCAGCTGTGCAGAGATTTTTATTAAAATATTTTTTAAATATTGAGATTTAAAATCCTATAAAATTCAGACCTTCAGTCACATACAGGCTGTTTTATATGTGGGGGGGTTTTAAACACTTCCTGTGTTTGGTCGACACATTTTGTTGTATTTTATTTTGTTTTTCTATTTTTTTTTTCACCCTTAACTGATGATTTGACAGTCGTCTGGTTTCTCCTCACAACGGTTCAATAAAGGGACAAAACCAAAAACCTCTCGTTTCCTCCTCCTCCTCCTCCTCCTCCTCCTCCTCCTCCTCCTCTTCCTCTCCTCTCCAGCTGACTCACTATCTGTATGAACTGTCTACTGATAAATGAGGTCAGTGTGTGTGTGTGTGTGTGTGTGTGTGTCAGCTGTCTGCTCTTGCATTCGGAGCAGTCTCAACATCACTTAACATCTGACATTTTGGGATATGGGGGGATGGGGGGGGTAAAACTACACACACACACACACACACACACACACACACACAGAGGCACTTAACTTTGCTGATAAACACACAATATCTCTCACTCGTTACACACACACACACACACATTTCATTGACTTCCATTCATTGTGGACAACCTAACCCAAACCTTAACCTAACCTTAACCTAACCTCCATTCACACTTTACCCCAAACCGCAGCCAGGAAACCAGAAATGACGTTTTGCCTCATTAGGACGGGGTTTTAGTCCCCATGAGGACTCCTGAAAAGGTCCTAATGAGGTAACAAAAACGCAAACACACACACACACACACACACACACACACTCTCTCTCTCTCTCTCTCTGTTGGAGCGAGACTAAAAGTGCATTACGCAACCATGTTCCAGACAGTGGAAATGTAGTGTGCCAGGGGGCCAGGCGAGCAGGGAGACATGCCAACACACACACACACACACACACACACACACACTCTCACAAACATCGTACGCCCTCCTCGTACACACAGATCATAAATAAGTCACTCCATTAAAATGTTTGTTTAGACTGACTCACCCTGCAAGCAAAACAAACACAACCCCCCTCCCCCCTTCTCTCTCTCTCTCTCTCTCACACACACACTCTCTCTCACACACACACACACACACACACTCGGTTCTGAGCAGGATGGGATGTGAAGGGCCTTTGACCCAACGCCGAGCCTTCGGGACTCGCGGCGTCGTCAAACATTAAAGGTGGGGACGACGCAGCGGAGCGAGAGAGAGCGCTTATCTTTTTTTAAAGACGAGTGGGCGATCCGTTCGTATTTTTATCCCTCGTCAGCGCTGAGAGGGGGCGACTGCACCCTGCTCGTCTTCAGGTTTAAAGAGTTTAATCAGATTGTGGGATCAAAAATAAGAGATCTGTGTAAAATAGTATCTCAGAAAGTTGCTGATAGTTAAATTCAACTTAACAAAGTGAGGAACTGTTCCAAAAACACCAAAAAATAAGAAAACTAGAGACACACAGTGAATTAAAGGACTCATATTCTGCACATTTCCAGCTCTATATTTATATTCTGGGGCTCTACTGGAATATCTTTGCGTGATTTCCAGTTAAAAACTCCTTATTTATCTTCTACTGGTCCTTTATGCAGCCCCTCAGTTCAGCCTCTGTCTGAAACAGGCCGTTTTAGCTCCTGTCTCTTTAAGGCCCCGCCTCCTGATGAGCCCACTCTGTTCTGATTGGTCAGCTTTCAGGAAGCTTCCTCCGGCTCCGGAAGCTACGTAAACAAACTATAGTAGCAGGATTTCACTTCTTTTTCTCCTTCTTTACTCCAAATGTCAACTTCTCAAATCCATCCGTACATGTTGGAGCTGAATCACATCTGAAATATGAGGAAAAACCTTAGCAACCACCTTAGCAACCAAGGCTACAGAACTGACGGCCGTCTATGAGCGACAAGACGATGTCAGCTTGTCGGCAAGGTAGAAAAAAATGTTGCAAACGAAGTACTCAGAGCAGCTTGAAACCCTGACTTTTGTCTTGCAGGCAGCATTTCTACATAAGTTCACCTCAAGTTTCGGAACTTAAAAGTTGACAATGCAAACAACACATGGAAAACACCTTAGCAACCACCTTAGCAACCAAGGCTGTGTGACGAGCCGACGTCAGTTTGTCATCAAGGTAGAAAAAACATTGCAAACAGGGTATTTAGTGCAGGTTAAGCCCTGATTTTTGACTTGCAGGCAACATTTCTACATACGTTCACCTTGAGTTTTGGAATTTTGACCGTGTTTAACATCCGACACCAGAACAGGAAATAAATAACAGAAAACCACAAAAAGTAGCTTATGTCTCCTTTAATGCGAAGAAAGATTCAAATCAAATTATTTACAATGAATCCAACTGTCAAGCAAAAACAACAAAACTTAAAGAAAACCCGAAATAAAAAGCAGACTCCCCTCTGGCTCACCCAGTTGGTTTCTTCCACTTCCTGCGTTTGAGGATACAAGAGGCCATCGTAACCATGGATACATGAAAAACAACAAAGGTAGAACATGATTTAAAGCACATAAGAACATAAATGACAGCACGTTGGCCAAAATGTGTGCAAAAAAACTGTTTCATGTCATTAATTGACATGTTTTCATGTTAAATGTGCTAAAAAAGCAAACTAACGACGTTTCTGAATCACAGGCAGCTTCATGTTGAGGTTTGAGGTTCTTCTCTGTTAAACTGCAGCCTTCAGACTTCCAGACGATGCTTGAATCTAGAGGACAGGCGTCGTTGTGAAATGAAACAGCTGTGCGTCTTAATATTTCATGCAGCGTCGGACTAGAGAGATGTTTTCTGTTCTCGTGTCTCCGTCCGTCTGAAACTGCAAATGTTCTCAGTTCCTCGGTTCATGTCCGACTGTCAGGAGTTTATTCTCCTCAGCAGAACGTCTCTGAGACAACTTAGTTTCCACAAGCAGACGAGTATCAGTCGATCCAGGAGGGATTTTATAACTTATTTTATCTCTTATGATGATCATTTGGTAAGCAGCAGAAAGACTCTGTTCATGTCACATTTTTAGAGTTTTTATTCTTGTTTTCTTCAGTTTAACATAAACACAAAGTTAATTTAATGAACGAGTCCAAGAACAAGGCTTTTCTGAGAGACAGGTCTTTAAGGATGAGGTCTATTGTCTACACAGAACATGTTTATTGTTTATTTCAGTCATTTGTGGAACAGATACGCGTCTATTTTAATCAACACAGCTTCTACCAAAATGTATTTTTACACTAGTAAAGATCGTCTCGTCTCCTTTATAAGTCGCTTGTCAGCTGGACCCAGAGAGCTGCCACAAGTTCAGGAGGTTCTGTTTGTTGTTGTTGGTATTTAGAGTCCGTAGCATACCATTTGGGGCCGCACAGAAAGAATAAATAACTTACATTATTTCCCTTTTATTTATTATCTATAAGTCTGAACGATGTTTTATTTTGAAAAAGACCTGATGGATTAAAGTCACGGCACCACACAGCAGCTTTCAGGTATTATTCTGTTGTTTGCTAGTAGACACAAGCAACAAGGAGGCTCCGTCACGCAATACAAAATCAATGGAGAGCAATGAATTGTTTTCCTCTCTGGGGTGGGCGGGACTTAATCACGCGCCGTCTCTATTGTAGGTTTTGTTGGATAATATAAGAAACTCATTGTCAGGTATTAAAGATGTTTCAGTGACAAAGTTCATGTAGCAACGTTACTGCATGAAAGACTGCTGATGTCTTTCTGAGCGCTTCTTGAAATCACAACTTGTTTGCAAGTTAATCATTTACACCAGTGGTCTCCAACCCCCGGTCCGCGGACCAGTACCGGTCCGTAGGTCATTTGGCACCGGGCCGCACAGAAAGAATAAATAACTTACATTATTTCCCTTTTATTTATTATCTAAGTCTGAACGATGTTTTATTTTGAAAAATTCTCTCGATTACATCCGTCTATCATTTACTTTTGGCGCATGTCAAGACGCTTGTCTCGGTCATGTGATACGTTACTGCTAAAATTAAACCCACAAGCTAACAAAATGAGTAAAAAACAAATATCTATGGAAAGCTTCTTTGTGAAGGGTTAAAAGGCCCAGTGAGGAGACAGAGGAAGAACCTACGACTTCCAAGAAACCACAACAGCAACAGCAGCAGTGACAGCAACCAAAACATCATTACGGAGTAGACCGGACATAAGCGATACACTTCGGGTGTCATTGTCTCCCGTCGTCTGGTTGCAGAGAAACAAGCTCAGGGTTCCCACTGATTCACTGTTATGTCCAGTTGTACTGTTCATGCACTTTATATTTGTTTTTGTGGTGTATCTTATTTTGAAGGCATGTTTTAACGTTACCATAGTGACCAGAGAGTGTTAGGGGGGCAGAGAAAATGTTACTCATGTGATGTTGTTGGTGCAATGTTACGAGGACGCTGCTAATAAAGTTGCATACGAGTACACAGTGGATTTATTATTATATTTAGTAAATACCACAGTTTTTACGCCGGTCGTATCATTTTAGTTTGTTGTATTTAGCCGCCGCATTGTGAAAATATTGTCTAACGTTAAACCGGTCCGTGGTGCAAAAAAGGTTGGGGCCCTCTGTTGTAAGTGGACCTCCAAGACTTGTATTTATACTGTTGTTGTGTTTTATTAAATTGTTTTATCTGATGTACATTGAACGCGTCTCTGTCTCTCTACAGCCGCCAGCAGCAGTTGGCTTCAGGAACACGTGGCGGATCTGAGTCGAAGGTAAGAACATCAGTCTCTCATCTCATCATCACTTCTTCTTCCTCCTCTCTGTTTCTCTCTCTCTCCTCCATCAGCAGGTAGAAACAGGAAGCATGCACACACACACACACACACACACACACACACACACACACACACACTCCTGACGATGGTGAAACTGCCCGTCCTGTGTGTTACTGCTGTTTGCATTGTGTGAATCTGTGTATCCAGGTGTGTGTGTGTGTGTGTGTGTGTGTGTGTGCGCTCTGAGGTCAAAGGTTACTGTCGGTCAGATGGGTGGACATGAGGTCACAGGTCGAGGGTGAGGGGGGCGGGGCTTAAGTATGGGCTGCAGGCGAACAGATTGGTTCATTGATTGAGCTTCTCAGAAATATCAAGAAGATCAGTTTACTGATTGTTTCCCAAAGATTACAGTGAACACACACACACACACACACACACACACACACACACCTGCCCACTTCCCCCTGGATGACCTGGGTTCAAGGGTCAAAGGTCAGATCCCTGTAACCAGAGTGATCTTTCTGTAGCTGACTGATCACCTTCGCCAGATGTGTGTAAATCCATCACATCTCACATCTCAACTATCTAAATACTGACAATAATTCATATCAATAAATGGCTTTGTTGTTGTTGTTGTTGTTGTTGTTGTTGTCTGCTGATTTAAATCGAACCTGCTCTGTGCATCACATCGTCTCACGTCTCAAAACTACCAAGTGTCAAACTACAGAGGCTCAACTAGTGATTATTGTCATTATGGATTAATCTGTCCGGTTTCTCAGTTAATAATTCAGTCTATAAAATGTTATGTTTTTTTTTAATTGTGGCATAAATGGCGTTCACTATTTAGGACTGATTAACTGACTAACAATCCAAAACCTTCAGATATTCAAACCACTGTCACGTAAGACAAAGAAAAACTGCAAATCGTCACATCTGACAAGCTGGAACAAGAAAATATTCAGCATATTTACTTGAAAAACAACTGTTATTACTTTTCTGTCGAACAACTAATCAATTAATTGTTGCAGCGCTGGTTGATTTTAAACTATAGTGAAGACATTAAGGTTTCCCAGTGAACCAAATCAGAGGCAGAATTTGGTGAAATGTGAATGAAATTATGCACAAAATGATGACAAAGACATCTAGATTAGAATTTTTATTCTGTATCAGACAGAATATTTCTGTCATTTGAATCCACATGTAGAGGAAGTGTTAATGCAAAGAGTTAACTTCACATGTTGGACGCTGTCTTGACTCTATGACTGTTTCCTTCCCTGCAGATGGTTAACAGTCACTGAACACTGACAGTTTGTGGACACTTGATATCTGCAGTTGGAAGCTGATACTTTGCACCAGAATATAATATCTCTTAAATTCTGACGTTGATGCAAAATCTTCCCTCAGAGAACTGCAAACGTTCTGCAGAGTTTGATGTCAGTCGAGGAGAAAAATCCTCTGAAACAACCGGAGGTCGACTCTACTGTCCAAAAGTAAAGACGCTTTCAAAATCTCAAATTATACAATATAAACTACATTTAAATCAGCTCATCTGTCAATGAATGAAAAGGTTTCAGTTTGACAAAATGTTAACTCATGGAGGGAGTTTGTATAGGAAACCAAAGTCATGACATCACTTCCGGTTAGAGTCTGCTCCACGTTTAGCGTTTCTGTCATCGGTCATCCTGAAAAAAAAAATGAAGCGTTTATTTTCCACATTCTCAGCCTCCATGACAGCAGCTGCTATCAGGAAGTTAAACCTTTGTTAGTTTGTAAGTTTAAAAAACATTTTAGTTGTGCGCACAGAAAAACTACAGCTCCCGTTAAAAGAACTACAAGCGCGAATACTTCGGTCGCCATAACTTGGTTTCGTCCACATACATAAAACTCTGCAACGCTTTTTGAAGTCATTGCTGCTGTTATTAGTTATAATCTGAGCTGAGTAAAGACTTTATCTGTCCTTCTGTTATAACAGACACGTCTGAACTCGTCGCCACTCGCTCATAGACTCGTCTCTTCTGTGGAGCCGTTACGTCCAGCTATGTATTTATTATCAGAGCTGGATACCGGACTAAAAATGGCGCCCATTCAGTCCTATAGGAACTGCTCATCTGGCGCATACGCCAAAAAAAGTTTCTAGCTTCCATGTTGTGCGGCGCACTGAATATACGCAGTAGTGTTTCCCCCGCTGGCCCCGCCCACGAGCTCCCGCTCAGCCTGTAGACTTTACATTGTGATGACATCACAGATTTTTAAATCGCTTTTCTCGGCTCGAGGAAAGTTTTACAAACATAACACCTCCATGGATCAAAAGTTCATAATAGAAAGAGTCATAATTGATGTTGTTTACAGTTGGAGGCGTCCTGTCAACAGTTTTACAGACGTCTGTTATACAGTGGTGGTTTATGGGGAAATCCTTTTTTGGGCCTCAGGGGGATTTTTCGCTGCAATACCGCGAGTGACCACTGCAGCGGCGCCCTATCCAGCTCTTATTATACATCCATGCGTCTAGCCCGCAAACCTCTTGGACTCATGGGAAACGATGTTTGTTAAAAGCAGCTAAAACATTGAATAAACAACAATATTAGATGGTTTTTCAGAAAACTCGCGTAGTTATATAAACCTGCAGCGAGACACACGACAAACTGTTTCTATTTCTGTTCTGGATCTTTCTTAGTGTGGTTAAACATGTCGGTGGGTTTAACGAGGTTTTTCTTACTTGTGGAACAGAATCCGGATGTTCTGGTTTAACTTTGTCTCTCTATCCGGCTTTACAGCTTTCTTTGTGTTGCCGTGGTAACGTACAGACTGACTCCCAAAGCGGAGTGATGCTCCGTGTCGGCTGTTGTAATGAATATTATATCCCATTGTGTAATCCCACGTCTGAAGAGGGTGAAGCATACGACACACACACACACACACACACACACACACACACACACACACACACACAGACGCACACACACAGACGCACGACGCAGTCAGCGGCTCAGTTGGTGCGGGTTACCGGGGGCGACAGCCTGGAGAGTTCTGCAGCGGAACTGAGCTGTGATTGGCTGAGAGGCCAGAAATGAACAGGACATCCCAGCCTAGTTTCCACTCTTTGACTGTGTGTGTGTGAAAGAGAGAGAGATGCAAGCACTTTGTGTGTGTGTGTGTGTGTGTGTGTGTGTGCAGAAGCCTGTCTGCATGTGTGTATGTTTCAGTGTTTGTTTGCATGTAATATATATGTGTGTGTGTGTGTGTGTGTGTGTGTGTCTGTCTGTCTGTGTTGTAGTGGTCTGTCCTCACTTAACCCCAGCAAGGTCTGGGGGGCCAACTGGGTTATATAAAGCCTGCTGCTCTGCCGACCTCACCAGCCACAAGCCTGTGTGTGTGTGTGTGTGTGTGTGTGTGTGTGTGTGTGTGTGTGTGTGTGTGTGTGTGTGTGTGTGTGTGTGTGTTGCCAGTGGGGAGAAGGGAGACAGATATTTAGAAAAAAAAAATCAGTGTGACAGATAAAGAAATGTTTGGAAATACATTTATGTTTCTGGTAATCAGATCTCGTTACAGTCGTATAAATAATGAGACGCAAGATGTGTTTTTGGATAAACTCATAATATTTATCAGTAGATCAAACATTTGAGATTTGTCGACAATAAAATCACAGACTCGTCCTTTAACAGTGAAGTTATTTTAGCGAACAGTCTCCACATGATATGAGAGTTTCTGCACAAGTGTTCAAGAAAACAGACTAAGCTTCACGTATGACGATCACCGTGGCAACAGTGCTTGATATATTTATTTATGTTCATTATTCAGTCCAGTGTGTGGAGCCAGCAGTCTGTTAATCTCTCGCTTTCTGTCTGCAGCGTGTCTGGATTAACACACACACACACACACACACACACACACACACACACACACACACACAAGGTCACATGTCAAATTATATCAATGCATCAGGAGGGATTATGGGAGTGCTGGGATTGTCAATCTCCTCCTTAACTCTCCACTTTATTCTTTCTTTCCTTCTGTCTTTCTTTGTGCATCATTACTTGTCTCCGCTCAGTGGATTGAGCAAGGCACTGTGACGAGAGACTGTTATCATCCCCCGAAATAAAATAAAATGAGTCTACAGTCGTTCTGAGTCTCAGCTTTGTCACAAAGAGAATTAAGACGCTGCTTCACACGTCACAGCTGAGATATTAACAGGTCTGTGTTAGGATGCAAAAACAGAACCTTTATTTTTTTTTGAACGTATCCTGCAGGGGAAGTAAATCATAGTGAATGTGCGGAGGGAAACCCGGCGGCTCAAACGTTGTGACTCATGACTCGGTTGAAGGAGACTCTGATACGAAGCCACACAGCGTCCAGCAGTGAATCACAACATGTGCTCACAGCGTCCCAGTAACGGCTGCTGTCACACACCGTCCCGCCGGTTCCTTCCATTATTCACCGTCTGAGCAGCCGTCTCTCATGACATCATCGCCTCTGTCTGGCTGTGTGTCTCTGCCGTCCGGCTTAACGAGACGCCGCTAATTAAAAACAGAGCTGGGCGATAGTTTAGAAATGACATATGTGAAATCTATTTTAGGATTTTTTTTTTTTTTTGAGTAAGTGACATGAAAGTCTTGTTTACAGATGATATTTTATATTCTTTTCTTCCTCTCGTCTCCTCCGTGTTCGTTTTTTATGAGCATCCTGCCCGTGGCGATCATGTGACTCTTCTCTGAATGATACGTTTGACGTTAATTACGTGTTGACACCCGTGTCACTGTTTTGTTCTTGAACATTATCTCATGACAAACACCTCGCGGTGGCTTCAGAGCGCCGGCCGGCGACATTTTTGGAAATTCAATCTGACGTGCGGCGCTGGTCCGATCATTGACCTGTTAACTGGTTCCAGTAAGACCAGACCGGCTGCTTTACCATGAGAGAGAACAGGGTTGCCTCTCGATTTGTGTTTTGAGGAATCAGCTGAGTATTTGAGGCAGACTGCTGCTCTGGTTTCTCCTCGTTATGTCTTGTAAATTATCATCTATTAATGTCTATTAAGGAGAATTTGAAGAACAACGTGATGTCTTCCATAGTAGGAACTAAGGATGTGCCTGAGTACAAATACATTATTCGGCAAAGCACAAATAGTGGGTTTAATACAAATATTTGTGTCATACAAATATTTAAAAAGTTATTTGTTGGGGGTGTTCCTCAGAGATAGTGAAGTGTTCCCAACAGCCTCTCCATAACCTGTTGTTCTTCTTCTCCTTTCCACAAAGTTAGGTTGTAAAAAATAAGCAATAAATGAAAAATGCAAAGCAAGAATCACCTTTGAAGTTCTTCTACATGTTAAACACTGTGCTGTCTCTGTGTTCTGGGTGTATAAATAGGTAGAGGTCTGTCTGCAGTGAGGTGATGAGTAAAGTTTTATCTCAGTAGTCAGCGCAGTCGTCTCTGATCTGAGAGACTCCAGTTAGAGACCCGATGCAGGGACCTCCTTCATAAAGTAGTTTATTCATGAACACTTATTGTAACATTTTAATTTTCTAAAATTAAAAGTGTCATAAAAACAAAAACATGATTTTTAAGCCTCTTTCCACTTTTATTCGAATACAAATACAAATACTGGGATCTCTGCACATCCTTAGTAGGAAGTCGCTGTTTTTACTCTTCGGAGTCGTTTCTAAACAAACTAACGTGTCCAAACTCTTCATGATGAAGGAACATGTCACCCAACGCAGCGATGTGACTCACCGACGTGTTTTTAATAGTTTCTGGAACAACAACGAAGTCATGACATCACAGAGGAGTAAGATATATCAGGCTGTAGATACACACAACACTTGTTAGTAGATCAGTTCATTGATGGTTTGAGATTCACCAGAATGATCCTTTAAAGATCTCATTCTATAGACTAAAAGATTAATCAATTAAACAAGGAAATAATTGACAGATCAATCGATAATGAGAATAATTGTTGTATACAGTATATATGGGAGTCATTTATTCACTAATCTTGAGCAAATAATCAACATATTTTCAATTTTACAGCATTGTGGTGTAAAAACTCACACAAGTCAGTGATGTCAGTAGTTTCTCTGCAACTCTTCACTTCATGAGAACTTTCTATTAAATTACAGTATGTGAGGTAAAGAAAAGAGCAGTTTCCTCTGGACTGACGTCTCAGTCCAAGTTTTTTCTCTCAGAATTTGTTTTAATTTTAGTTATTTTTTAACTTTTGTTACTTCAGATTGTTGGAAACTAAATCTGTCTACATCTGATTTGGGATTTGAAAGAAATTTGATTAGAAGTGGAAAGTTTTTGTAAACTAGATTAAGATTTAATTCCAGTAAATTTCACTGGATTTGTTTAGAGATTTCCCTCCAATCATGTCATTAAACACACAGTTTGATTTTTAACTGTTCAGCAGTGAATGAATGAGAGAGTAGAAGTGACTGAGGAGGGTCTTTCCTGTCTGATCCGTCACAACTGTGACCTCAGACCCACAACAATGATCCCATTAATGCACTTCAAGTCCCCGAAAGTCAATTATGACGACGTGATTGGGTTAAAGGATTAATCTTAAAGACCGACATAAACACACACACACACAGATTCCAGACACACGTCTTCTGTTTATCTTCCCGCAACATAATTAAAAGACTCGTTACCTCGTTAGGAAATCAGTGAAGGAGAGACGAGTGTGAAAAATACAAAACATACAGATTAGAGCTACAACGAAAACTATTCAGACAGTCCAATAATCATTTTAGTCACTTTTGAAGTAAATAAGCTAAAACATTTTCTGGTTTTAGTTTCTCAAATGTGATTTAATGTTTTTTCTTCGTCATATATGACAGTAACTGAATGTCCTCTGGTTTTGGACATTTAAAGACTTTGACCTTTGACTCAAGGAAATGATAAATCTATTCAATAGTAAAGACAGTAATTACAGTGCAGTTAAAGGAAGGAAGCCCTCTCTTTATTTAAACAAATAAAAAATGACAGTTACTCATTAAAAATCACTGTTTTTAACAAGACGTTGTGCAGATTAATCAATAATGAAAATAATTGTTAGTTGCAGCTCTAATACAGATAAAAATATGTGAGATAAGAGAACTAACAGAAACACATCACTGGTCTGTATTTTATTATAGTTACTGAATTAAAAATATATAAACCCGACAGACAACATGGAGGGAAGTTCAACATCATTCATTTGCATCTACAACCTACATTATAATGATACAACACTGGCTGACACACAGTTCATCCATCTTCTCCAAAAACACTGAAACACCAAGCTGGTATTTTAATATTCACACAGTCAGGATTCTCTGACATAAAGAGAAATAGATGCTCAGTGGAGACGTCCTCTTATTATCCTTCCAGAGTGAGCAGTGATTGGACGTTAAAGGGGTCGTTTCACCCGTCAGGTGTGTCATTAAGTCTTAGGAGTCATATTCAAATGGGAGACCAACATTATTGATAATAATAATAAGTTTATTTAGTATAGCACCTTTCACAGGAATGAAATTCACAAAGTGCTTAAAACATAAAAACATACATAGTGTAAAAACATGTGCCACAAGTTAGAATAAAATAGAATAATAAAAATAAAAATAGAAAACACAATCAAACAAACAACTCAAAAAGTCCATTTAAAACGACGGGTCTTCAGTAGTTATTTAAAAGCTTCTACAGAGACTGATGACTGTGTTTGTGTTGGAGACACAAAAACCTGATCACCTTTGGTTTTCAGCTGTGAGCGAGGGACAGCCAGCAGGTCCTGGTTGGAAGACTTGAGTGACCTACTGGAGACGTAGGGATGGATGAGATCCATGCAGAGCTCTATATGTAATAACAAGAACCTTAAAATGAATCCTAAAACGAACCAACCAGTGCAAAGATCTTAAAATAGGAGAGATGTGATTCATCCTGCTGGACCTGGTTAGCAGCCGTTTGTAGCCGGTTCACAGATGCAACAGTCCAAACACATGGATGATCGTTTCTAGTTCCGGTTGTGAGACGATGGACTTGAGTTTAGTGATATTTCGTAGATGGAAAAAACATGTACGGGTCAATGATTTAACATGCTGATCACAAGGCATCGTCTGGTCACCTAACAGCTGATGAAAGGGAGTCAATACTCTCAGCTACCTTGTCAGCTGTACTGTCAGTAGCAGTAATGAGAACCTCTGTCTTGTCAGTATTAAGCTGTAGGAAGTTGTTTGACATCCAGTCCTTAATATCAGTTGTGCATTAAGTTAGCACTTCCTGTTGATGAGGCAGCGTCTGTATCTGAAGCTGCAGACAGCATCTGAGAAGAGACCGAGACTTCCTGCATACGACCACAGATTTAAACACGTTTCTGTTTCTGTTCATATTTTAATTAATGTTAAATTCTTGGGACACGTTGAAATCCTTCTTCATCTATTTTAGCAGCCAAATAAAGACACAAATATCATGTTTGATTATCTTTGAAGGAGTCAAATCTTTTCTACATTTTGTTGATTATAATAATAAACTTTATTTATACAGCACTTTTCTTAACAATGTTACAAAGCTTTACCAAAAAAAAGAAAATAAAACCAACAAGGCAGAAAGAGGAGCACAGAGGTAAAACAGATGGTTGTTTATTAACTGGTTTATGATGAATGTGTGTTGCAGTGACGCTCATCTAAATATGAAACTTTGGACTAAAATCTATCATCATATTCTGGGTTTTAATGTCTCTGCTCTGTGATTTATTTTTCATGTTGTTGCTGTTTTGTGGTGAACTGTTGGAGGTGATTTAGTGGGAAAATCTGGAGGTGATCATGCGTACTAATCCTCTTTTTGTTTTGTTTGTTTGTTTGTGTGTGTGTGTCTCCAGTTTGTGCGGCATCATTCCAGGTCTCAGCAGCGTCCTGCTGCCTCGTATGAACCCGTTTGTCCTGATCAACATGGCGGGAGCTCTTTCCCTCTGCATCACCTACATGCTCATAGAAATCAAGTAAGGATTAACGTCTCTGTCGCTGCTTAAATCACCCAAACTCACCAGCGTGCAGCTCCGTCTGACCGACAAACCAGAGCTGCTGTCTTGGGGTTGTTTTTTTGGTGATGTCACGTTTCCATTGCTGCTGGAAATTCCCGCTGTCCTGATCTTTATCTGGACTATAAATGATGGAAAGAACATGCAGAAACAAGACAGGAAATGAGTCAGTTTATTTTAAATTGATGGCAAAACGGCATAAAAGCAGGATAATAACAATAATGACTTTTGGAGTTCCTCAAGGGTCCGTCCTGGGGCTTCTTCTGTTCAACATATTTTACCATAATTATGCAGATGTCAGGCTTTAGAGGATCGTTAGTAGGATGAGTTCATTGTTGGTTTGACTGAAACAAACATGAGGTTTGTTGACAATATAAAAGAATTTAACTGTAGTTTTATTTTGCTGTTTAATCTCTTAAATCATATTTTAAACTTTTAAAATCCTTTGTGTTTTGTTTTGTCTTGTGTTTATTTAATATCTGTCTTAGATATTCAGTACTTTTATAATTTCCTCTGTTTTTTTTCCGTGTTCAGTAACTACAACGCGGTGGACACGGCGTCGGCGGTCGCCATCGCTCTCATGACCTTCGGCACCATGTATCCCATGAGTGTTTACAGCGGTAAAGTGCTGCTGCAGGTAAAAACCAACTGTATTCACATTCCTACGTCAGGACACTTTAGGTAGTGTTTGATTTTTTTAACTTATTTGATGTTTCCTGTCCACAGACGACGCCTTCGCACATCATCGGCCAGCTGGACAAACTGCTCAGAGAGGTGAGACTCAGTGTTTCTTGTTTAAATGTTGTAAGTTTGGATTTATTTTATTCTCCGGCGATGTTTGGTGACCACCGGACTTCCTGGAGGGGCTGTTAGCCGAGCTGCTGCTAACGTTTGTCCAGTTTATTTCTCTGATAACTTAAGATCCAGACGTCGGATGACTAAAATCCTTCTTCCAGCTAAAAGATATAGTTAAAAACCACCTAAATTTATCATGAAAATGTGCCTTAAAACTGAATAAAAGTCCATTTATAACAGTTTCTGTTGAACAACCACAACACCGATGTATTATCTTGTATGTGTGTAAGTTACTCTTTGGTAGACGCCATTGTAGCGGACAAACACAGCGCCGCCGTATGCATCTTGTGCGTGTTTACTCTTTGGTAGAGGAGGTATGACGCCATCGACATGCGACCAAATGAAACGGTCCGTTACTTTGATTAAATGACAGATTTCTCTGAGTTTGAAAATACACAAATCAACAACATATATAACATAGGTCTAGTTGTTTTTAGACATTTTAATGTGGAATAATTACATATTAGAGCTTTAAAATGTAAAATGTTATGATGGAAAGTTGAAAAAAATATTTCTGATGAAAATCTGTAAAGCTGGAAAAGATTGTAAGTCTTTAATATTAATCCATAATTAATATAAAAGCTGTATTACTGTTGTTATTCATACAGGATCACATATGTACAAGACGCATCAAAGCAGCATCCATGAAATACATAGCATCTGTACATTTACTATCAAATATATCAGAAATAAACCATAATCTTAAATCCTTGTTATACTATTATTCTACTACAGTAAATGTGTTTTTCCTGTTTTTTACAACACAGCAGCAGCCTAATGTATCAACAAATATTAAAATATTTTAAATCAGAATAGAAAAAGACAATAAAATGAAGGAATATACAGATAATATACACACAAAGTTTAATTCCTCCTGAAGAATCTGCTCTAAACTGCAGCTTTTTTATTCATCTATAAAACATGAAATAAGGAAATAAATACATGAAATAAAACAGATAAAAGCAACATGAAACTTTATCAGGTTTGCAACAGTTAGTCAATTAATTGATTCATTGTTTTAAGTCTTTTTTTTTTTAAAGAAAAAAATATGTAAATTCTCTGATTGCAGCTTCTTAAATATGAATATTTCTTTAGTTTATGACAGTAAACTGAAGATCTTTGTGTTGTGGACAAAATAAGACGTTTGATGACATCATGTTGGATTTTGGGAAACATTGATCACCAAACAACTAATATTTATTAATCGCAGCCCAACAACTATTTATCATAATACAACATATGAAAGCAGATTAAGATTAAAACAAATTAAAATCAATTAAAATCCTCCTTTATAAAGTTGTGTTTGTATGATCGTTTCTCCTGCAGGATTAAAGAGAGACAGAATGTAATTTAGTGTAAATATTGATTATAAGTTAAATTAAAGTCAGAAACTAATAATTCAGAATATAAATCTCATCCTGTGTGAAAGGTCATAAAATGATTTGACTCATGAATAAATAAATAATCACAGCTGGATTCTTATTGGTTCCTCTTTGTTGTCCAATCAGGTGTCGACTCTGGACGGAGTGCTGGAGGTTCGTAACGAGCACTTCTGGACTGTCGGCTTCGGCTCTCTGGTACGTTTCTCATCCACAAACTTCCTCTTCCTCTTCCTCAGTCCTTCCTCCTCCCCTCCTCTTCTTCTTCTCTCTTCCTGTTTGTTTGTTTTGCTCGTCTCTGTGTTTGTTTCTAGTTTTCTCTCCTCCTCCTCCTCCTCCTCCTCCTCCTCCTCCTCCTCCTCCTCCTCCTCCTCCTCCTCCTCCTCCTTCGTCTCGTTCATCCCTCTCTGTCATTCGTTGGTTTTCGAAGCGACGATCTGCAGGGATTTGTTCACCCAGACGAGAAGAAGGAACAAGTCATTCATGCGGAGATATTCTCTCTCTCTCTCTCTCTTTCCTTCTCTTTCTCTCCAGTTTTTTTTTTGGGGGGGGGGGGGGGGGGGGGGGGAGGGAACACTTATTCTCGTCGTCGTCTGTGATGCACGTTGTCGTAGCGACGGCAAACAAGCTCAGCTGTCCGTCGGGGCGGCTGAGGTCACGCGTTAAACATCTGTCTGTGTTTTCACAGAAACACATGAAATACTAATGATTGATTATAGTTTATTTAACTGCACTGACTCACATGACCTCTGACCTTTTAGTTCTTGTTCTGCACGTGTGTCATTTCATCAGGGCGTCAGATGTTAAGCAGCTTTTTTAAAAAGTGGCAAATTATCAATATTTTATGAAGCTTCAGCGTCCAAATGAGTCAAATCAAGTAGATATCTTTCAATGTTACAGTCTTTTTAGTGCCAAAGTTCCTCTTTTTGTTACTATACTTCCACCTGCAGCTCAACAGGGAAACACTGTCTGAGGAAACACAAAGAGGGAATTTGATGCTAAAAAGACTGTAAATGTGTCAGATATCCACTGATGTGACTAACTCAGACTGCTGAAGCTGAATATAAGCTTCACACAGACTTTTAAATGCATTAAAAGCACATTTGAAGGATCTTTTAATATCCAGTATGAACAGGAGGAATGTGTGTGTGTGTGTGTGTGTGTGTGTGTGTGTGTGTGTGTGTGTGTGTGTGTGTGTGTGTGTAGTACTTCCTGCTGCCTCTAGGTGGAGCACCGTCCTGTTGCTTTCAGGCCTGAAGCTGCTTTATTGTTTGTTTTTATTTCTGTTGGATCGATGCTGCTGCTCCTCTCGTCCTCGTTGTTGTTGTTGTTGTTGTTGTTGTTGTTGTTGTTGTCAGTGATGTTGCTGCAGTTACACAACTGTTGGTTGTTGGCCCACTGCTAACAGAACAGCTGTCCAAACTGATTTGACCCTCTGACTGCACTTCTGCCCCACGGGGGACCGCTGTGTGTGTGTGTGTGTGTGTGTGTGTGTGTGTGTGTGTGTGTGTGTGTGTGTGTGTGTGTGTGTGTGTGTGTGTGTGGCCTTTTTGAACACTGACTCCAGTATTTGAATGAGCTCAGAATTAGACATTAAAGGCGTTTCAGGTTATTTTATTTAACCTGCTGTTAAGTGTTATTTGAAGTTCATGAAGACAAACATCAGTGAGCAGAAATAAAATGTTCTAAAATCAAATATCAGTCATTTAGAAACAGAAAGATGATTTATTCTGTTATTTTATTGTAAAAACTCTTGTCTGGAGATATTTTATCAACAAATCAACAACAAACACTTCCAGGAAGAGATGCTGACGCTTCTTAAATCCTGATTTAAACTCACAGAATCTTGTTCATAAACCTGCAAATATTCATGAAATTAATCACCAACTGTTTTAATAATCAATTAATCATTCGGAGTCATTGTTTTAAAAAGAAAATGTCCAAATTCCCTGATTCCAGCTTCTTAAACATGAATATTTTCTGGTTTCTTTAGTCTCTGACAGCATTTATCATCATTTTCTGACATTTTAACGACCAAACACCTGATTGATTAATTGAGAAAATAATCAATAACATAATTTATTCAATCAGAAGCCTCTCAAAGCTCAGCATCTGTCTTCTCTGTTGTTTGTGTGTTTTTTTTTTTTGTAAAGCTCTTTGTAATTTTTTCATTTTCATTTATTTCATTCTTTTTATTTTTAGCAGGAGAAACAGAAGCAATTTAAAATATTACTGACAGTAAAGACAAAAGAAATAAAACTGTATAAAAACATGCAGAGAATAAAAGTTGACAGAAAAACATCATTTGGCAGGAAATATCTTGAGTGAACAGACGTCAGTTCTGTGTATTTATTTATTTATCGTACGTTGTGTCTTCTGTCTCAGGCTGGCTCCGCCCACGTCCGTATCCGCCGTGACGCTAACGAGCAGCTGGTTCTGGCTCACGTCACCAACCGGCTGCTGCCGCTGGTCTCCACGCTGACCGTCCAGATCTTTAAAGACGACTGGACCAGACCGCTGCTGACCGGCGCCCTCTCCCCCTCCTCCTCCTCCTCCTCTTCCTCCTCCGGTCTCCCTCTGGGCCCCGCTGAAGGCTACACCGCCCTCTCCTCCTCCTCCTCTCTGCCTCCTCTGCTGTTGTCCTCCGGAGGAGAGATGGACCCGCTGACCTCCACACCCTCCAAACCCAGCAGTCCTCCTCCTGAGTTCTCCTTCAACACGCCGGGGAGGAACGCTCAGCCGCTGGTCCTCCCCGCTCCGGGACACCACACCCACAGGCCGTACGGCGGCCTGGGACTCGCCTACGGGGCGTCTCCCTACACGGGGATGCTGAGTCAGGGTCTGGCGCGGCCGGGCGGCGGGCTGGGACTGGGCGTGCAGGGACTGGGGGCGGGGTACGGACTGGGTGTGGGCGGGAGCGGGATGCCTTCCTCTCAGAGCTACAGAACTGCCTTCGGAGGGTCGACGGCGCCGCTCCGGTTCGGAAGCAGCAACCCTCTGGCGCCACAGTCACAGTACAGACAGTACCGACCCTGACGGAGCCGCGCCGTGGCGAGAACTTCTGGACCTTTTACAAATACTTGAAAGCGTGAGGTCATCAGTTACGCCTCCGTTCAGATACATTACATTCATTTCCTGTCCTGGCTGGACGACAACAACATTTACTTCCTGTGTCATGGCCGCCTGATGATGTCAGAGGAGGAAGCAGATTCTCCGGACTGTTAAATGTTGTAGCGAGAGCCAAACAGAGAGGAAGAGGAGGTATTTATTGATGATGAGGGGACCAACAGGGTGACTGCAGGTGGATCTGAAAGATTTGAGTCTGTTTTTTATCAAAGAAAGAAAGAAAGAAAGAGAGAAAGAAAGAGAGAAAGAGAGAAAGAAAGAGAGAAAGAGAGTAAGCAACGTGTTCGAACTTTATTTAGTCACATGACTTTATGTGGCCGAACAACATTCCCAGTGAGAGGAAGTGAAAATCCATCTTTTACACTTTCAGGCTGTGTTCATAACCAGAGTGATTGACTGTAGTCAGGAGGTCAAAGGTCAGAGGTGACAGAAGTCTAACAGCTGTTGTTGGAGATACAACACAACACACTTCCTGACAGATATTTACTTTACTGTCATATAAAAAAAGAAAAAAAACGTCACAAATGTTCATATTTGAGAAACTGGGACCACTTTTTTTATTTTTATTTTTTTTGTTTATGAAAAAGTTACTCAGTTATCACGACGGTTGCAGATGAAACACCTGCAGCTCACAGTGAGTCTCCTGCTGACACTGAATCCTCTCTTAGAAAGGAAAGATAAAAAAAAAAGTATTTACAAATCAGGAAACATCGTTTGTCTCCTTTATATCATCTGCAAAAACATTTTTTTATCTCATCAAGTCAAATTTAAAGGATTTTGGGGTAAAAGTTGGATATTCTGAGTGTTTTAGTCTGTAAAGATGAAACACACAGTAGAATAAAGAACATTATTGTAAGAGAAGTCAGTGACACTCAGCCCTAATGAGACATATTCCATGTATGTTTATTTAAAGAGAAACTGGGATTTGGTTATTAAAAACAGCTCATGAAAAGTTGCTCCTCAGTTTTTTTTCTCATCCTGTTGTTTGTGTGTCTCGTTCGTCACCTGCTGGACGCTGAACGACGACGTCATAGAAAAACTGTTTCAGGTCTTTTTGTTTCTTTGTTTTGTTTGTGGTTCAGTGATGTGAAGAAAGAAACTAAAAATGCATCATTTCTGGTGATTTTTAACTGTCACGATGGAGAAAAACATGTTCTCCAGTACAAAATAAGACTTTTTTCTCACAATAACGAACAATCTTTGAACTTAAATTCTACAAACAACATTAAATTTCACACATCAGAGTGAACACACAGTAAAGTCTGTCTTAAAACAACAAATGAGTCAAATCCAGTAGATATCTTTCAACGTTACAGTCTTTTTAGTGCCAAAGTTCCTCTTTTTCTTACTATACTTCCACCTGCAGCTCAACAGGGAAACACAAAGACTGTAAATGTGTCAGATATCCACTTGATGTGACTAACTCAGACTGCTGAAGACTCATATCAGCTTCACAGAGACTTTTAAATGTATTTTTTGTGGGTTTCGGCCTCCGTCGCTTCCACTGAAAGCACATTTGAAAACAGGAAACACTTTTGGCAAACGTCATGAACCCGACAACGTTCCTTCTCTTGTTTCTGTTTCAGCCACATGCTGCTCCGCTTGCATAATAATAGATGACACACTTTAGCAACTTTAGCAGCGTCTGGTCATTATTTTGTCCCCTACAATCATGTAATTCTTTTGGCCGACAGTCCGCTGCCCTCACATCCTCATCAGCCCAGAAAATATTCAAATGAATGAGCGGCGCTGCAGGCCGCCGCCGCTGCCGCCGAGTGAGGCTGAGGTGAGGAGACAGCTGCGAGTCCAGCAGAGTCGTAACGTGTTAGGAGGCCAACAGACTCCTGACCCCGATACTGGAGGACCGCCTAGTCTCCAAAAACCACTAATGGGCCCAAGTTCTCCTTTTTTTCTTCCTGGTCCAGTACTCATCAGTAACTGGGTTTGTTCTGAGCAGGAGAAGAAGATCAAGCTCACACTTTTCCCAGGAGTTCAGTCAGATAACGACGTGGACGTTCACGGGTTTTCTTCCAAAAATGTGACAAACCAGAACATTTAGTGTTCCAGTCACACTGAAGGCTTTTCCTTCCTCATTTAACGTTTTGTAAGTCTCGTCTTCCAGCCTTCATCAGTGGGCAGATTAATGGTTTTAAAACGAGATGTTTAACCATCACATGTGGATGTAATGTTTAACTGTCCACATACTTATGGCCGTGTGGTGTGATGCTACGATTCCACATGTGATCCTCTGGTGCCACTCAGGACACTTTAGGCTGTTTTCAAACCTTCGTTGTTCAGTCCAACATGAGACTCTGGTTGTGTGATTTGTTTGAGCAGATCTGAACGCAGCGATCTGATTGGACCAGAACAACCTCACACAGGCTGCATCCAGAACCACCAGCTGTACCAGCAGACGTGCTGATCTGACCAGAATGTAGCATGTCAACAATACCCGGATGTCTTACAGTATGCATCCGACCAGTCTCCCTCGCCTACTGTGTCCCACAATGCAAAGCATTTTTAGACAGACAGCAACAGAGATGTGGAGCGAAGCTAAAAGCTGTTGTGATTTTCATTCTAAGACTGTTATTATGTTTTTATTATGTTTTCAGATGAGAAAGTAACCAGTTAGCTCTCCAACATGTGGTCAGTTTATCCAAATAACATCTGTTTGGAAAATTGCTTCGATGTTTCCCACTTTCCAAACCAGGAAACCGGCTGAGTCTGGACTGGAATACTGCAAATTAAATCAATTTAACAGTTTCATACTGCATATTACTATGAGTGTGTAGTACATATTGTATACTGAGTTCTGAATAAAGCCTACAGGTGGACTCTGGTCTGGATCCGGGCTGAATAACAATTAACTGCAACTGTTTCTGAGTGACACATCGCCATGACAACGTCATTCAGCCTGCTGGTCACAGTCAGCAGGTTGTTGTCAGATGTTGGAGCGTCGGTTTATGACAAACTAACCCTTTAAAATCAAACATTTTCAACAGTGAATACAGTGAAGAACTCTAATGAACACTCACCAGTGTCTCCACCTGATCATTATGCTCAACTTTAAGGAGTCACATCTCACATTAATACAGAGATATCATCATGTAACGCATCTTTACTGGAACTCTGATGTGGTGGAAATTGGTAAGTGGACCTTAAAGACTTCAGTTTACCTGATTAACAGGAAGTGGTCTCAGTCTGGTCATAAATGAATCCTGAAGCTTGTGGCGGGAACGTGATCCGACCTCCATGTGACCGACTACTTCCTGTCTTTACATTCGATTAATTTTTTTCTGCGTGAAAAGAAATTCAACCAAGTTTCTCCAGATCAGAGCAAACAAACAATCTCATTATCTAACAAGTTGTATATATCTGCATATTTCCCTCAACACACACACACACACACACACTCAAACATCAGCTCCCTTCCTTCATCCTGAAACCTGTTTAAGTGCCTCGTCTGAAGAATTTCATTTCCCCTCCAACAAGCGATAATCCATCCTCCGTTTTTTTTTTTGTTTTTTTTTTTGTTCTGTGGCTTTCGGAGGAGATTTTGAACAAACAATTAAAGAAGTACTTTGCCCTCGGAGCTTAGCGGGGGCTTCTGCTCCCCGAGCGTCGGATGTGCTCAACGGCCCTAAGCCTCTAAAAAGGTCCCCTGGCATTTTGAAGTTCAGAGTCGGGGCGTTTGTATTAGTGTTGACTTCACATGCTTGTTACAAAACAAATGGGGTAGAGCCTTTGTAATCTGCGATGAAAATCCCCAGAAAATGAATGAGATCTGTGCTGCGTCTCAGCTTTCTGGGTCAGTCTGACACAGTCGCTTCACACTGCCGAGGCCGCCGCCGCCATCGCCGCCGTCACCACCGTCACCGCAGCAACGGCTCAGCTCCAACCACCCAATATCACATTAAAGAACAGGTTCACAATGTTTCAAGTGTCTTAAACCAGCAATCAGGTGTCCATGTGAACAGTGAAAGAGGTTTTCCTCGCTGTAATCATTCCTCCTGTTCATACTGGATATTAAGAGATCCTTCAAATGTGTTTTCAATGGAAGTGATGGAGGATAAAATCCACAGTGTGTCCACACAGTCATTTAAAAGTCTGTGTGAAGCTTCTATTCAGCTTCAGCAGTCTGAGTTAGTCATATCAAGTGGATATCTGACACATTTACAGTCTTTTTAGCATCAGATTCCCTCTTTGTGTTTCCTCGGACAGTGTTTCCCTGTTGAGCTGCAGGTGGAAGTATAGTAACAAAAAGAGGGACTTTGGCACTAAAAAGACTGTAACGTTGAAAGATATCTACTTGATTTGACTCATTTGGACGCTGAAGCTTCATATTAGCTTCAGATAAACTTTTAAATACATTTTAATGGTCAGTCTGAACAGGAGGAATGATTACAGAGCAGCTCCTGACTGTTGGTTTAAAAATTGTGAACCTGTCCTTTAACCTGATGAGAGGAAGTCAGAGGAAACAGCTGCTCTGCTCATCGTCCAATCAGAAACAAGTACACACATACACATACTTTCACACAGATGCACAATTCGTCTCTGGAAGTCAATCTGATTACATCCAGTATCAGATTAAGATTAACTTTATCGTCCCACAGAGTAGGACATTTGTCTCGGGCTCTTCACCCGCATGCTGCAGCCATTAAAAGACAACATTTCATATACAGAAAAAAAAAAACATATAAATGAGTTAATAAATAACAAACAAGCTACTAAAACTATTTCACACACACAAATATACATAAACATACAGCAGCAATCAGACACGTTTTTTTATGTCTGTAGGAGAAAATCATTGCAAAGCACGTCAGGATTCAAGTCTTTCTAAATAAATGTACGTCCAGCATTTCAATAATGCAAGAAATTAGTATAAATACAGAACTACAAAAGTCTCAGACAGTAAAAGTAAAGTGAGCAGCTTTGTCTTTAAAGCAGTGTTTCAGGTTCTCGGCAGGTCGGTTGTTCCTGCATGTTGGAGAAGTCGCCTCAGTTCTTCTTCTGCTGCTTCTGTCTCTTCATGTTAATCCCAGACTGACTCCATGATGTTCAGATCAGAGACTGAAGATGGATCTTTATGACTCTGGCTGCAGATGATCAGACGCCTCCCTGATGATGCTGCATTATGGATCTAAACATCTAAAGTGACTAAAACTGTTGTTCAGTAACGTTACTGTTTTGAGGTAAATGTGTGTGTGACGCTGATTATTGCATTTCCATAACTTTCTCTTACACACACACACAACACCTTTTATTAATTCCTCCTATTAATTTATTTTAACCTGAAAAACATGCAAAGGTAGAGGAAGTAGAATGATTTAAGTGTATATAAATGTAGGAGATTATATATATATATATATATATATATATATATATATATATATATATATATACAGTGTTTATTTTTACTTCATTGAACTTCTGAAAGCAGCTGTTGCCTATAAGCATGTTGCTGCATTCATAAATGTTTGACAAATCCCTCATTATTCCTCAGTATTCCTCAGTGTTCCTCATTATTCCTCAGTATTCCTCAGTATTCCTAAGTATTCCTCAGTATTCCTAAGTATTCCTGTGTTCCTCAGTATTCCTCATTATTCCTCAGTATTCCTAAGTATTCCTCAGTGTTCCTCAGTATTCCTAAGTATTCCTCAGTATTCCTAAGTAATCCTCAGTATTCCTAAGTAATCCTCAGTGTTCCTCAGTATTCCAAGATTCACAGCTCGTTTCTTTAAGCTTCTGACTTCTACATCACTGAAACCTGTTTGTGTGAAAAACTAAATAAATACATAATAAACTGAGCAAATATTAAAGATGTTATGCGTTACTATGACTGCACTGCGGTGTCTTTGAGGTCAGCATGTCGATGATGTCAGAGGTCAACTGAGGTCACAGCGTCTGGTCTCGGCGGTGCTAACTGGAGCAGAAAACCGAGGGGCGGAGCCTGTGACCTCACTGACACCTGGATCATCCAATGGAGTGATGTATAAATATTTATCATTATTATCACCATGCTTAGTAAAAGTGTCAGTTAGTTGTGTTAAACTGAATCAAATCTCTGTGATGATCTGTGTGTGTGTGTGTGTGTGTGTGTGTGTGTGTGTGTGTGTGTGTGTGTGTATGTGTGTGTGTGTGTGTTATGTAACGCTGGCAGTGAACACTGTGTTCAGACCGGCAGGATCACTGCATCTGTTTACAGCGACCTGCAGATTAGATCAGACCTCACACTTCAAATAGAGACTAATCCAACACACACACACACACACACACACACACACACACACTGAGCCCTGCGGGAACATTAAAGTCAGCGACCTAATCCACCGAGTTCAAATAGAAACACTTGGAATCAGAGTTGTAATCATGGAGATGATGTGTGTGTGTGTTTGGGTCCAACATCCTACTAACAATACACACACACACACACACACACACACACACACACACACACACGCACACACACACACACACACACACACTTTACATCTACATCTTTATCTCTGCAAACAGAACAGAAAATCTCTAGTTTTATGATGATAAACTCACATCTTCTCTGTTTTCTCACTGATAGAGATTTTTTTTCAGTTTTAATCTGATTAAAGTATAATTTTATACAAACACAGTTTTCACTGTCAGTGTGTAATGTGTTGTTAGTGGCTCGTAGTGATGAACCTACAGAGACTCTGCAGCTCCTCTCGGCTTTACGGAGCTTTATAGCGAGTTTCAGCTCATTGTTTATCTGTCCGGCTGCAATTTTACTGTTCTGGTTCACTCTCAGTGTCTCATAGCATCGTTTTCAGAGAAAAAGCTGTAAAAAGTCACTGTACACTACCTGCTCAGCACCAGACAGACACAGTTAGCTGTAGACTAGCTGGTGAACATAGTGGAACATTTAGCAGCTAAAGAGCCAGATATTTCCCTCAGGAGTCGGTAGAGAGTAAAAACAGAGCTAAAAGATAGTGAATATTGGACTTACATTCACCAGGTGGACAGAAACACGACTCCACATGAATGATAATGTTGCTCCGTAACTTCTGGATGTGAAGTAGGCAGCTATTTGCTAACATGTTAGCCACAGCTACTTTTTAAGCAGGTAATGTGAGAGAAGTTATGTTGACAGACTATTTTACAGCAAAAAAGTGGACAAAAAACATAAATATAAGCAGCTTTAACCAGATTGAAACTATAAAGGACCAAAAATAGAACCCTGAGGAACCCCACAAGTAATTATTGACATTATCAATATGAGGTTGATGTTGCTCCGTAACTGCTGGATGTGGAAATAAGCAACTGTTTGCTAACAAGTTCAACATATCAACTTAAAAGATGATCATATGTCAGTGTTGTGGTCACTGTTTGTTTTATCCACTAGTTTTCAGCAGAAACAATCAGTTAATGCAGATTCAATTGATTATTGGTTTATAGTGTTAATTGTTGTATACAGCAAGTATTTTAAACAACTTGTGAGGCCAAAATCGCAGCACAATCCAACTAAATTAGCTATTTGAACTATTAATCAAATAAATATAATTTAAATTCTAATAAAATAAATTCTTCATTTAAATATGTGTCTTTTTTTAGCTGTTAAATTAAAGGTCAGACAAGTTCAACATATGAAATACAATAAATAATGCTGCTGAACGTCCAGGCTTCATTTGGAAAAACAAACTCAGCCCCCTCTGTTGTCTGGATGATTGACACTAACCGTTCTTCGTCGTCCTCCTCTTCCTCCTGCAGTTAGCTGTAGACTAGCTGGTGAACATAGTGGAGCATTTAGCAGCTAAAGAGCCAGATATTTCCCTCAGGAGTTGGTAGAGAGTAAAAACAGAGCTAAAAGAGAGTGAATATTGGACTTACATTCACCAGGTGGACAGAAACACGACTCCACATGAATGATAACAGTCTGAAAGGTGAAATTTAGAAGTTTTTTTTAAACAGAACAAAGACTGTGGAGTTGATCCTTCATCTTTTACAGCACAGACACATGAATGTCAGGAAGCAAAACATTGATTCATGACATTTTCAGTCTATATCTGGCACATGAATATTGTTTTAAGATGGAAATTCCAACAATCATCAATTTGGGTCCGAATATAAGACTTCTAAGTGCAGCTAATTATCTTTACATCACCATGGCAACTAATTAGAGCTTTTACAGAACAGGCTAAAAAAAAACCCTAAATGAAAAGACAACAGAGTAGTATTCATTTCATTCATTGAAAACATTCTTCATTCACATTATTCACCTCAAACTGACTGACTCTTCTTCTATCGTCACTCTGTGTGTGTGTGTCGGAGGTCAAAGGTCACAGCCAGGTTCCGAGGGCGGACTCAGGTCAGATGAGGTGCAGTTTGCAGCAGCAGCAGCAGCAGCAGCAGCAGCAGCAGCAGGGCGGCGACGTCGAGCCGAACTTGAACTTGGCCGAGTTTGATGTTGATGCTGTTTGACGTGTGGCCGCCTCCTCGCTTACCCACAGTCAAACACAGAGTGCTCCTCTCCCATTAACAATGCAGAGCGTGTGTGTGTGTGTGTGTGTGTGTGTGGGTTTTTTGAACACTGACTCCAGTATTTGATCTTGTCATTGCTACAATTTCTTGTTTTTGTTTGTTGATTTCACGATAATTCTTGTTTGGATGATGTTCTTGTTGTTTTTATTGACATTTTATTGACATTTTTTACAACTAAATGTTTTATTACATCTGCTGAAGAAGTGCTACTGCAACTACTGGAGATAAAAGTGTATTAATTTATTAGTTATTTGGTATCTCATCCTTTATTTCTTGACCTTTTCTTACCGCGGTCCAGTAATTAGATTTTTATCATGTTGCAAATTTAAATATGTGGATAGCTGCAAATATGCTCCAAATAGATCACATAGAAATCATTATATATTTATACAGTTATGTTTTTTTTATGTGACAAACAAATCAGTATGAAGCCTGACTGCTTGTGACCTCTCACATGTCTCCTGACCTCAGATTGCATCACAGCGAGCGGAGCAGATGATTTTTTATTCTCCAGTTCCAGTACCGAAATTAATCTTTATTCAGGACCTCGCTTTCATAAATAAGTGTTTTAAATATGAATAATTAGAATTAATTAAGGTTTTTTCTATAAAATCTTGTTTTGCATTGAAAAAAAACAGGGACATATTCAGCTTTTTGCCGTTTTCTGTTATTTATTTCCTGTTATGATGTTAAACATGAATCTATGTCGAAATGCTGCCTGCAAGTCAAAACTCAGGGCTGCAACTTGCTTTGAAAACTTTGTTTGTGACGTTTTTTTCTACCTTGCTGATGAGATGATGTCAGCTTGTCACGCATGACCATAAACGGCCGTCCATTCTGTAGCCTTGGTTGCTAAGGCGGTTGCTAAGGTGGTTGCTAAGGTGTTTTCATGTGTTGTTCACGTTGTCCCACATGTACAGATGGATTTGAGAAGTTGACATTTGGAGTAAAGAAGGAGACAAAGAAGTGAAATCCTGTTACTATAGTTTGTTTACGTAGCCTCCGGAGCCGGAGGAAGCTTCCTGAAAGCTGACCAATCAGAACAGAGTGGGCTCATCAGGAGGCGGGGCCTTAAAGAGACAGGAGCTAAAACGGCCTGTTTCAGACAGAGGCTGAACTGAGGGGCTGCATAAAGGACCAGTAGAAGATAAATAAGGAGTTTTTAACTGGAAATCATGCAAAGATATTCCAGTAGAGCCCCAGAATATAAATATAGAGCTGGAAATGTGCAGAATATGAGTCTTTTAATAACTAACCATGTTAGTTCTGGTCGTACTGCAGCAATGCAACGAGAGAGAAAAAATCTTTGAGCATCTCTCTTTTAAAAATCAAGTGGAGGTCAATATGTGTTTGAGCTTCAAATGTCTGCATGTACAGTGTAATAAATCAGCTGTGTGTGTGTGTGTTGACGTACATCTCTCCCATTAACAATATGTACTGTATTGACTGTGAGAGGACGGATGGACAGATGGGTTGGTTGGTTGGTTTAGCGGGAACACTCAGACAGCAGCGGGGTTAGTTGTGTTTTCATACAACAGCAAACGGCCACAGGGCTCAGAGGGGGATGGTGTGTGTGTGTGTGTGTGTGTGTGTGTGTGTGTGTGTGTGTGTGTGTGTGTGTGTGTGTGTGTGTGTGTGTGTGTGTGTGTGAGTAAGGGGATGGAGAGAAGGGGTAAACAAGACCTAGAGGTCAGAAAAACCATCACGTGATCTGAATATTGCCGGTTTGAAGGTCGGGGCCGCCTGTTTGAGAAAGTGAGGGAAGAAATAAGAAGCTGAATGTTTGTCTTGTTTAATTTCTGTTTAGGTAGAGATGATTTAGTTTGTCCGGGAACAGAACTGAAGATTATTAAAAACCTGCAAAGACGAGACATCACATGTTGTTGGAGACATTTCGATGGTGGCCATCGGGTGGCGTCGCCATGTTGGTGTCGGACTAATTAATACAGGTGCATTTTATCAATTTCTGGTGACAGCAGAGGATCCAGAGAGCCCATATTGGAAGCAACACACTTACAGTACGTGTTAGTTTCGACATGCACAGATAAAATGATGTTTCTATTAATCTCAGCGGGAAGAGCGAGGCATTAACAATCCAGGGTCGAAGGTTTGATTCCCGCTGAGGTCTGGCAGCCTCGTGTTTATCCAAAAATGTCAAAAACTATGAAAACGACAGCCTTGTTTTCAGCTTCACAGCATGCACGTCTGGGTTTATTTGATGGATTTAGTTTGATTAAATGTGGAAGAGCTTCTGTAAACCAGCGACAGGAAGGATTAGAAACTGAAAAAGCAACAAAACTATAGTTTCAAATGAGCAGTAGGCTGAAAATACGACCCTGTGAGGTACTGGGTGTGTGTGAGAGATGCCAACAAATGACTGTATCCACCTAAACACACAACAACACACTACACCCCCCCCGAGAACCGCCACCTGATCGGATCGTGGTGGGGAGGGATTCAGGATCCTCTATGAATCAACACGTTCAGGAGGAATCAACCTGAGTCATATCCAGGCTGTGAGCAGGGTTTACAGGTGGGAACAGGACCTGTATGGGGGTCCGGTTGGTCTCATCCCAAAGAAAAGAAGAAGAACCATCATCATGTTGATGATAATATCTTGATATAATATTATCATCCAGCTCAGCCTCACTGGTTGAGCTCATGCCGGCTTATCAGGCTTATAACAAGCCAACGTCTAACCTGAGTCTGTTTCTCTACGTAGTTTAAAGGTTCTTGTACTTTACTTGAGTATTTCCATGTGATGCTACTTTCTATATTTCAGAGGGAAATATTGTACTTTCTACTCCACTACATTTATTTGACAGCTTTAGTTACTTTTCAGATGAAGATTTGACACAATGGATAATATAACAAGCTTTTAAAATACAACACATTGTTAAAGATGAAACCAGTGGTTTCCAACCTTTTTGGCTTTTGACGTCTTACAAAAAGCAGTGTGTAGTCGGGGTCACATTTCACATGTCTATGAGTTGTTAACAGCTCCACCAAATAGTGATTTTTCCCTCTAAACTTCTCACATGCTTTCATTTCAATAAATGTTCAAATGATTCAATATTTCAGCAAAAATCAAAGATTAGAGAAAAAGTCCAAAAACTGAAAACAGATTTGTGTATCAGAACTTTGTTTTTTCTTCTTTCCTCTCCCATTAATCATCTCACCACCCCTCAGATTTATCTGCTGACCCTTTGGAGGGGCCCGACCCCTAGGTTGGGAACCACTGGACTAAACTAGTTAACTGTATATAAAGTAGTGTAAACTAGCTCCACCTCCAGCAGCTACAACAGTAACATGCTGCTCTAACACTGATGCTTCACTATTAATAATCTAATGATGTCATATATAATAATATATCAGTCAGGAGAGACGAGTGAATGAAGCAGATAATTGATTATTATACAGATATTGATGATTAAGTCTTTGGCGCTGAGATTTTGTAATGAAGGACATCAGCAGCAGTGAGATAAATCCCCTCATGGAGTCCAGACTCTGGCTGATGACTTCTGCTGAGATTGATAAGACTGATGAGGTTGATGAATCTGCAGAGACTGAGCAGCGACGGGGAGGCGGCGAGCTGCCACAACGCAGCGTGAAACGCACTGAAGGCAGAGAGGGAGAGATCATATTTAAAAAGACAGACACAAGATGATAGGCTGACAATAACAGGTGTGTCAGCGCACTATTGGACAGATGTGAACAGCTGACGTCTCAATTGACACCCGGGCAGGAAATTATGAATGAGCATGTGTGAAGGATGACAGAGCTGACCTGAGGATGCTTCTACTGCAATACTTTAACTACATCAAGCTCATAATACTTATGTACTTTTACTGCAATACTTTAACTACATCAAGCTCATAATACTTATGTACTTTTACTGCAATACTTTAACTACATCAAGCTCATAATACTTATGTACTTTTACTGCAATACTTTAACTACATCAAGCTCATAATACTTATGTACTTTTACTGTTGGAGGATTTTTGACACAGGACTTTTACTTGTAATGGAGTATTTTTATAAATAAATGAAATATATAAATGAATGTCTGTTACATTGCTGATTCAACTTATCAACACCAGGTTTTTAACTGGTGTCAGGTTTGACATTCCCATGCTGGCCGGATGGATGCATACTGAGCATGCTCTACGGGGAGCCGGCTAACTTGTGCTAGCTTGAGAGCAACTCTTCTACACTTTCCAAATGTTATCAGACCGAATGGGTCAAATTCTGACAGTGAAACGAGTCATTTCACAGCGGTTGTGTGACGCTCAAAACAATTAATCCACCGTTTAACAGCAACAGCGACGGAGGAGGCTACAGCGGAGCGTATGACGTAAACAAGTTTCAACAGTGTTTTTGTAATTACCGTCACTGCCACAAGGGGGAGACAAAAGTCTCACAATGCAGGTTTAAGTAAAGGATCTGAATACTTCTTCCACCATTAATACTGCTAACACACCAGCTACGCTCCGTTTATCCTCCTGACCCCTGACCCGGGAACCAGATGGGAGTCTGGACTCAGGTCAGGGTGCTGAACTCTGAAGGTGACAGATTTGTAGAAACTCGGGGTGTTTTTTTAAACCTCTGATTGATTTGGGGTTTGGATGAGTTGGTGAACTTTTCTGCCTGGTTTTTGGTTTCTTTTCCACTTAGACGTTGGAGGAGAAAACTAAACTAAATTATAAATTTAACTTCCTCTTCCTCCGTCTGCTCGTCTGTGTTCAGTCCAAGAGAGGGAGCCAAGTGTAAGGAAACAAGAAGCACTTCCTTTACCTTCGACTGCACCCCTACACACACACACACACACACACAGAAGCTACACAAACACAGACACTTATCGCCACAGTTGACTAACCCCATTGGCTCCTGTGTGTGTGTGTGTGTGTGTGTGTGTGTGTGTGTGTGTGTGTGTGTGTGTGTGTGTGTGTGTGTGTGTGTGTTTGATGCTCATGCGGAGCGACAGCCGGGTCTCCAGGTCACTCTCTGGGACGTCTCAGGGCCCCGGTCAGTCCTGGCTGCCCTCCAAACTGTCTCCCTCGTCGGACTGGGGGCGGCAACGACGGCGCCCCCTCTGTTCCAACACACACACACACACACACACACACACACACACACACACACACACACACACACTCATACTGTACTGCATGAGTTACTTTTATTATTCTATGCTGATTTATTGGAATCATTTTAAAAAATACATATATATCATTTAGCTCCACCGTTACACCATCATGTCAACTCTGAATGCAATGTCTTTATATATATTTTAAATTTTATACCATATAACATATTAAGAATTGATTTCAGACACATAAAGGTACATATTATATATTATACAATACTGAAAATATGTGCAGATATAAGTGTAAAATAATCAGACTGTGTTCTGTGTTACAGCAGAAACAACTCTTAACACATCTGTTAGTCTTTAATTACAATTAACTTGAATTTAGAGCCATAAGTCTGATTCTCTCTAATGTTTCTGGGATTTTACAGTTACAGTTAAGTTACATATAATAACATAAGTTTTTTAAGGCTGATTCTGATATTTTACAATAAGCAGTACCTTTTAATTTAGCTGCTTTATATAAAAAAAACAACATTTGTTTAACTCATTCCAACATGAAGATCTTGAGAGTAAGATACGACCAACAAGTCCTCCTAATGCAACGAGCTGATACGCGGTTTGATCATGTGACTCCAGAAGTGATGACGTCCTGCTGATAGAGGCGCTGGGTTAGAAAACGCTCCCATGAGTCGATCTGGAGTCACATGATCAAACCACGTATCTGCTGGTTTAACGTACGGAGGACTTGTTGGCGTTGCAGCAGTAAGAATCGTCACGGCGACCGAGACTCATTTCCACGTACACGTCAGGATTTCATTAAGACAGACTCAGAGAAACCCAAACGTGTCCTTTAAGTTGTGTTTTTAAGATGTTCCATAACTGCAGCTTTTCACTGATGAAGATGATGTTAAAACACCTTAAAGCTCTTTAACAGATTATATCTGAGGCGAAGACATTTATGCACTTAAATACCGTTTTGAGGAAACACCTTATTAAATCTCACAGCTTCACCGTGTTTCTGTGATTCTCACTCTCTTTCTTACAGTCTGAGTCTAAATGAGCAGAATGTGTTTGACTGTAAGGTGAGACACACAGACAGACAGTCATTAAGACATTCCTCTCCACGCTGCAGTCGATCCTGGGCCTCTTTCTTTCTTTCTTCATCTTTTTTTTTTTTCAGAGGAGCCCCCTGCACACACACACACACACACACTCCCAGGGGCTACTGTGTGTGTGTGTGTGTGTGTGTGTGTGTGTGTGTGTGTGAGAGAGAGACAGGGCAGGGTGTCTGTGTTTGGACTCCCTCTCTCTCTCCGTGTGTGTCTTCAGTCCTTCGTGTTGGAGCCGCAGCACATCGGAGGGAGTTTGCCGGACCGACGATCCGAACGGCACCAACCGGCTGACCCATCCCAGGAGCTGCTGCTGCTGCTGCTGCTGCTGCGCTCTGATTGGCTGGCAGACAGGAAACAGAAACCAAATCGGAGTAACCAATGGCGCCTTAAGAGGACAACGAGGAGGAAGATGCAGATGTGTGACTCTCAGGTAAGACACACACTGATTTTTAATCAGGTGTTGAAGCTGCGTTCATGCATTTAAAAAGTTGAAGCTTCTATTCAGCTTCATCAGTCTGAGTTAGTCATATCAAGTGGATATCTGACACATTTACAGTCTTTATAGCATCAAATTCCCTCTTTGTATCTTGACAGTGTTTCCCTATTGAGCTGCGGTGGAAGTATAGTAACAAAAAGAGGAACTTTAGCACTAAAAAGACTGTAACGTTGCTTCATATTAGCTTCAGGGTTCATTTGGGCTCCTGACATGTGACCGTCCTTTCTAGACATGTGACACGTTCATAAGTCACAGTCTGGTTGGCGTCTGATGGTTAGTATAAAACAGTATATACACAGTAAAGATAACACACAGTTTGGGCAACAAATGCCTTGATTGATTTCCTGACCCACCTGTCAGATTCATCACACCTGACTGAAGGTTTATATGTTATAATCCTTATTTCTGATTCATTGACTATAGTTCAGATCAACTGTTAGCAAACTTCCAACATCCAGCAGTTACAGAGCAACATTAAAAAAAACATCTTTCTAAAGCAAAGCGCTCGGTGACTAATATGAGAGGCGTCATGTGACAGTCAGATATTAGAGGAGAGAATATTACAGCCTCCAGTAGGTGATGTTACACCGTCAGCTGCAACACAACATGATGCTGAACAGCTGTTTACTACTAATGACATAAACATCATCATAAACATTTGTCTTGGTTACATATTATGTTTTAGTTTATTTGGTGTCATATCTAAACTCTTGTGAAGAAAGTCAGACTTCATGACTCGTATCGAACATTTCATTCATACCACAAAAATTCTCTTCAATCACTCGTACGTGCTGCTTAAACCTGCGTTAACTGATGTTTTGTCCACTGACGTATCATCAGCTTTTTAAGTTGATATGTTGAACTTGTTAGCAAACAGTTGCTTATGTCTGCATCCAGCAGTTACGGAGCAACATTATCATTCATGTGGAGTCGTGTTTCTGTCCACCTGGTGAATGTAAGTCCAATATTCACTCTCTTTTAGCTCTGTTTTTACTCTCTACCAACTCCTGAGGGAAATATCTGACTCTTAAGCTGCTAAATGCTCCACTATGTTCACCAGCTAGTCTACAGCTAACTGTGTCTGTTAGCAGGTAGTGTACAGTGACTTTTTAGGGCTTTTTCTCTGAGAACGACGCTATGAGACGCTGAGAGTGAACCAGAACAGTAAAGTTGCAGCCGGACAGATAAACAATGAGCTGAAACTCGCTATAAAGCTCCGTAAAGCCGAGAGGAGCTGCAGAGTCTCTGTAGATTCGTCACTACTATTAAATGTTACTATAAAAATATTGATCATAGTGGTTTTTTTAGACATGCATCAACATGCATCTCCTGTCTGCGTGTCAGTGAACGTGTGCTGGTGTTGTCAGGAGACATTCACATAGCGTTCACACTTGCACAAACTTGAATGTTTATTTTCCTCCTGACAGGAAGTTGGATCATCCACAGCTTGTTTGACGTGAAAGGTTGCGTTGAGATTTGGGAGGCGTGCACGTTGACCAGTAACACCATTAACAACATTATTACTGATAAAAGCACTTCTCAGTCATAGAAGTGACAGTTACAAAGATAAAAACAAAAAACAAATGAAATCATAAAAACAGCGATAGGTTTAGTAAAGCAGATCATGTGTGTGTGTGTGTGTGTGTGTGTGTGTGTGTGTAACATCACTCCTCCCTCCCACCTGGCATTGCTGATGGGATTAAGTGAGTTTTGAGATTAACCTCGTGAACACAACAACCCCGCAGGTTTGACCGGGAGGTGTTTAAATACTCGCCAGTTTCACAGAGCGTAAAGTTAACGAAAACTTTCAAACCGAAGTCGTTTTAAAATGAGTTAACGAGTAACACATCCCGTCGACCCGTCAGCTAATATCTATCATGTGATCGTCTGCATTAAACCTCACATTATTATCTTCATCCCTGATTAAAAGTTTGGTCTATAAAATGTCAGAAAATAGTGAAACATGTCCGTTAAAGTCTCCTTCCAATCAACAATGTTTCTCTTCTTGTTCCTTCATCTGGATCTTTGTTCTCTTCTCTTAACACGTGTACGAATGAGCAAGACGAGACATCTGATGTCCAGCAGAAAAACTTTACAAATCAACAATATTTACATATTCAGAGACTCGGAGATGTAATTTTGAGGATTTTTGATGAAGTAATTGAACTTTTTTTTGTTGAAAAACCGTATCAGACGCATTATTATTCAAAGCAGAGTATTTTTATTTATCTTAAACATGTCTGGAGGAGATTTCAAGTTCCTGGAAACCAAGCTGACATCGTTTGTCAGTTTAATATCACAGAGGACGATCAACGTATTGTCGACTAACTGTTTCAGTTATTGAAATAACTTCAGATGCACTGAGCTGTGTGTGAAGTTTGGTTCTACATGTGTTTGGTCAAATTCAAACTGTATCACTTTTTGATTATTTGCTTTAGTATTTTACTTGGTTGGTGATTAATTTGACTGATTGATGATGTGACAGATGAGTTTATTAATAGTGAAGCATCAGTGTTAGAGCAGCATGTTACTGTTGTAGCTGCTGGAGGTGGAGCTAGTTTACACTACTTTATATACAGTTAGCTAGTTTAGTCCAGTGGTTCCCAACCTAGGGGTCGGGGTCTCTCCAAAGGGTCAGCAGATAAATCTGAGGGGTGGTGAGATGATTAATGGGAGAGGAAAGAAGAAAAAACAAAGTTCTGATACACAAATCTGTTTTCAGTTTTTGGACGTTTTCTCTAATCTTTGATTTTTGCTGAAATATTGGATCATTTGAACATTTATTGAAATGAAAGCATGTGAGAAGTTTAGAGGGAAAAATCACTATTTGGTGGAGCTGTTAACAACTCATAGACATGTGAAATGTGACCCCGACTACACACTGCTTTTTGTAAGACGTCAAAACGTTAAAACATTACTTTCCACTTTCCAGAAACATCATGTAAAATACTTCATAGCAGTTTGTTGAAACTCATATCGTTGCTGTCAGGTGTTGATTTGATCTGGAGGATCCAGTTTGTGTCTGTCAGTGTTGACGAGGAAATATTACAACCAATAAATATAATAATTATAATAAAATGTCCCCAAAAGTTTCAGACAGTCGCAGCAGATGGAAAACATCTCTCGCTCGCTGCAGGTTCAATTTTCAGACTTAGTTGTAATGAGATTACAGACGCTTGTTGAGCCCTCGGCATCCTATCAGAATATTTTGGTATTTTCATTATTTTGGCCCCAAACAGGAGGTGAAAGAATCACAGGAGGCGTTATTGTGTTTTTTTTTAATCAAAGATCCATTTACCCTCCAAACACACACACACACACACACACACTCTTCGTCTGGGTGTAAATCTCATTTCGGGTGATCCTGCAGAGTCGGATGATGTTTACGTCCTGGATTACATCTGTACCATCAGGATTAATCTCCACATTTAAAGACTGTGCATGTTTTGGAGTTATTATAGAAATTATAGCTTTATACATCCAACACACACACGTTCCCAGAATCCTTTGTTGTTGTTGTTGTTTCCTGCGGTCGTTGTTTTGTCAGCTGATGAAGACGAGATGCTTTTTATTTCTCTTCTCTTTATGTCTCTCTTCATGAGCAGCGACTGGACGTTTCTCAGTTTATTAATAATATTCAGAGTAACGATTAGTGTCGTTATCTGCTGATTATTTTCATCTGTAAACCATCAGAAAACAGTGAAAAAACACCCGTCACTATTTGACATGAGCTCAAGATGATGTCATCAAATGTCCAAAAATCCAAATACAATCAATTTACTACAATATAAGACGAAGAAAAGCAGAAACTTCTCACATCTAAGAAACCTGGAACAAACAAATACTTCCTGTGGATCAGCTGTAATTCAGACCCTCTACATGAGTCAAAGTTGTGCATTTAAATGAGTACTGATGAAGTATTATCAGCAAAATGTACTACAAGTATCAAAAGTCAGTGTTAAATTCTTATATATTATACATTACTCATATATTAACATGTAAGCAGCATTTAAATGTCAATTTTAACTACAGACGATTATTTTCATGATTGAAAATTATTCATAAAATATCAGAACATAGTAAAAAACGGCCGTTATAATCTCCCACAACCCAAACTGACGTCTTCAAATGTCTTGTTTGACTCTCAGATATTTAATTTACCGTCACGGAAGACAAAGAAAAACATAAAACCGTCACATTCATGAAGCTGAAACCAACAATTCTTTGGTATTTCTGCTTAAAAAATTACTGACATGATTATCAAAATAAAGTAATCATTACAGCTCTACTTTATATGACTACAGTATATATACACAAATATACATAAATATACACTAACTTACTGTATCGTATGTTTTATATGTTACACTACATTCACGACACACACACATACACACACACACACACACACACACACACTAACTGAGCTGCAGCTGCCTGTAAAATATTAACATGTAAAATAACCATCAGTTAAATGTAGTTCAGAAAGTATAAAGTAGCAGAAATACGTGTGTAAAATATCTCCAAATTGTACAGTACTTGCTGTACAAGTACTGTACTGTAAGTAAATATACTTCCACTTCACTGCTGATTATGTGGAGGTAAAATAGTTTCATATTTTACAAGAAAAAAAGCAAAACAGTAGAGAAAAGTTTAATAAAAGACATTATTGTTTGTCTCATAAATAACAGTTGTTAATTGTTTATTGAAATTTGCTGCTGAGTGAATCTCACTCACATTTAATAATAATAATAATAATAACAACTTATTCTGATGGATTCTGGTGTATATTCTCCTCCACGTGCAGTTTCAAACATCAGCTGATAATAAAAATGTTCATTACTGCTGACAGTAGCTGATCAAACACTGTTAACTGCTATAATTAAAGCAGCGTTTGTGTGTGTGTGTGTGTGTGTGTGTGTGTGTGTGTGTGTGTGTGTGTGTGTTCATTCAGAGTAGAAACCAGCTCAGAGATCTGAACCGTTTCTAAAAAAAAAAACTAAAAAAAAAACAGGAAAACAGAAACATGCAGGACGACAAGACACGGAAGTATATTTGAACTTGTGGTCTTGTAGACTGTGAGTCTGGTTGTGTTGCGGAGACTCTGTCTGCGTCTAACGGACTGAAACACATCGTTTTATCTGAAACCAGCTACGAAAGCTGAGAGAAGTTGTTTTCCACGTTTTCCAAATGTGATCGTTAAGAATGAGTGTAAAGGTGAGTCACATTTATATGAACAAATACTCTATATCAGGACTTTATTAATAACAACAGCATTATTATTATGTTATTTAAATTGTAATCAGTTGGTAAGTTATGTGTGTATGAACATGTATAGATGAGTAAACATACATAAGTATTCTTTAGCTCATAATTATGACTAATTACTGAGCAGGTTGGGTAACAGATTGTATCTAACTTGTGTTTTAATTAAAAGAAATGTAGAAACTAACTTGTGATTGGTTTTGATAACTAAAATAAATAATATACTGCAGTGAGATTAATAATTCTAAAGTAATCCATAATATAATCAGGTTACTTTGTTGGAATAATCCAACAAATTATGCTATTATGCTAATTAAAATTGCAAAGTAAACTGTAAAGAAAAGTATTTAAAGGAATCTTACCCAACGCTGGTGGATACTCTCTATAAATCAAGACGTTATATTTCATATATATATATATATTGATGATTGTATTGTTTGTGTGTGTGTTTAAATATTTGTCTTGTTTATTTATGTGTTTATGTTAAGTGTCATAATGTAAAGAAAAGCTGCTGTGGCTAATGAGGATCCTAAAAAAAAACTAAAACATGAGCAGCTCCACAAACTTCAGCTCCTCAGTTAAACAGCAGGTTAGTTCACGTTTGTGCATCCAGGGGGCGACATGACGCTGGGAGACGGTTTCCTCTCTACTGGTGTGTTACACAGCAGACTGGTTTCTGCACTTTATTACATGTGTCAGGTTTTTTTTTTTTTGTTTTTTTTTTTTTTGCAGGACATGCAAACAACCTCAAAAATCTAAACCTGAGTGATCAAACAAAAAAACACACAGAAAGAGAAACTGCAGCAGCTGTGAAACACTGCAGACGCTGAAACCTGCTGCAACAAATAAATCTGTCAAACACATCGAAACACACACTGAAATATACAACAGTAACATAAACACTGTTTCAAACGATAAAAACAAATGTTTGGCTATGATGATGCTCTTATTTATGCTATATTGCAGTATGGACGTAATGTTCAATGCATAATAACACTGTAAGATCTTACTAACTACTGGACTTCACTACAATTTTGAGGTATTTGTACTTTATTTCCCTCTGAAATGTAGTGGAGTGGAAGTATAAAGTAGCATCACATGGAAATACTCAAGTATTGTACTTTCTACTCCACTACATTTATCTTAACAGCTTTAGTTACTTTTCAGATGAAGATTTGACATAAATATAATATATTTTAATATTCTATCTGTTGTTTAAAATTTCTGCTCTTTGATTTTTTTTTTTTTTTTGGTCTAAATTTCACGTAGAGTCGGTGTGTGAAAGGTGCCACATAAACAAAGTGTAATATTATAATAAAAAAAACAAATTTGGCTCCATATGATGAACTACAATATTAAAATAGGGATAAAAACAAACAGTATAATATACTATAATAATATAAAAGAAGCCAGTCTGCATAATGAGTACTTTTACTACTTTCTCTACTTTTATTTAAATAATATTTTGAATATTTTGAGTATTTTTACAGTATTTTTACTTTTACTTACGTAAAGAATCTGAGTACTTCTTCTAAATCAGTACTTTTGCTCTTAATTTACTTGTTTTCATTTTTTATTTTTGACCTTTTGGATCATTTGGGACAGTATAGATGTTGTTATAAATATTTTACACATGATAACATCATAATATTTATGATGAATTGTCATTTTGTTTTATTTGTAAACTGATAACTGCAGCATTAAGTGAGAAAGTGTGCAGGAGTTTTTCTCTTTTTTTAAAATCTGAAATTAAGATTTAAAACAACATTTTTAAGGCCTCAAGCTTTGATAATAAAATGAAAATAGCTGATTGCAGTTTTTCTGTCGTTATAATGTATGTAATGTAAACTACGACCACAAACACACAGAGAACGTATTGAACGTTACTGTTTCATGTAAGTAGAAACTAAACGTCTACTGTAGAAATTTATTTATTTAACCTGCTGGATCCAAAGACAGATGATGTCACACCCGTTACGTTTGATTGACAGCTGGACTCCAGGAAGCAGACCTCCAGTTTCTTCAGAGTCAATAAACTGGTTTCCACTTTAATAATCTTAAATTTAACCTGAGAGAGGTTTATGCAACGGCCGCGTTTCAACCGAGCGATCTGATTGGTCGAACGTGTTTCGATTAATGACGTCTGGACGAATTTAAATCTGACCGGAAGTTTGAGCTCAGTTTATCATTTTACTACCGATTCTGTTTATAACTACACCACTTTTACATTATATTTTACATTTTTTACACACATACATGTACACACACTGTTGCTTCTTTTTACAAAAGTTTAACACTAAAGGTTTACCTGCCATTCATCATTTTTACTGGTTTATCTAACTATAATATGTATTATTTAGTGAAATTGTCACCTTTCTTACTTTTACTGATATTTTAAGTGTGGCGTCAAGTATTGACTATTAATTTTTTGGCCAGTCTACACTCGATAATAATTGTAATTTACAACAGAATTCAGCAAACCTGAGGTGATTTATTCAACAAGGAAAAATTCTGCCTAAATTTTGGACGAGCAAACAATGTTCTCTTAGAAATTACTGCAGTATTGTCTGATTCCTGCAGGACAAACAATAAGTCCTTCTAACAAAAAAAGAAGCAGAATAGCATTAAAATGTGGAAGCAATAAAAAAAGGACACAATTCTTTTCATAAATAAACTCAAAAACTGGCTTAAATAGAAAAATAAATCCTTGTGAGTCTTTTATCTGTCAAAAATGTGCCTTTTAATTGAAATAATCTATAAAATAAACAAACATTACACATAAAAGGTGAGAAAGTCGAGGCTGCACGTGCATCAATAAAAATAAATAATGTTTAAGAAAGAGCTGTCGCCACATTTAATGTTTTCTGTAAACATGAAGCTTTATTTGTATTCTGTGAAACATTTTTCATTCTCAAAGTGGTTTTTACATGCAGCGTGAGGAATTAAAAAGATAAAAATTAAAATAAGAAGTCAGGCTTTGAGATTTTAATGTAAATAATTTTAAAAACCGAATGTTTTTGAATTCTCTTGCAGATTCATAGTTGGAGAAAATAATTAAACTTCTGGGATGTGAAAACAGTTTTTTATGTGGTTAAAAAAACAAACTAATATTATTGTCTTTGTTTGGTGTTTTTATTAGCTTTGAATATATTATGTTTGTAATTTTAATATTTTTCTTTTATCATTGTTGGTTCTTTGAACAAAAGAGCAAAATACATTGCTGTTGTGGAAGCACTATATATATATATATATATATATATATATATATATATATATATATATAATTTTTATATTTAATTTAATTCATATAATCTCACTTGTTAAATGAGACAAATTCATTTCAAAATTTCAGGTGTAAAATTCCAAAGAAGAGAACAAAAATAAAATAAAAACAAAATAAAATACACTGTCAAACAGAATTTTTAAAATAAAAATAGATACGATGACATTTAAAAATAATCACAGTCATGTTTCACATGTTTTTTATTGTGTTTTTTTTAAAATTCATTTTTTGAATTTAATCAATCATTCACTGTGATTAGAATTTTACAATACAAATCACTTCAAAATTCATTTGTATATCTGTTTTTAAAATATTTTATTTTAAATTTAAGACAGAGATAAAACAGGTCAATTAAACTGCAGCAGTTATATATCTAATAGTGTAAATAATCAACCAAACACAAGCAGGCACAGTGTAATTACATGTTTACATGTTTACATAAGGCTGATGAGGTCATGATGCATTAAAATAATAAAAAAAAAAAGAATTTACCGTTCTCTAATCTGCACGCTGAGGCTGCTGCTGTTATCTTTGCACTTTATTCTTTCCTGTATATTTTTCAGTACTTTGTATATATAGATAGATAATTTAAAATGCAATATAAAGTATTAAAATTTAAAATGGGAAGAATGATTTAAAGTTGCAATCTAAAAAACTAAAAGTGTTTAAGTATTCATATTTTATGGACAGGTGTCCCAGGTGGAAACGCTGAACATATTAAAACGTGGTACCAATAGCTCCACCTTGTGGTCATTACTGGTCAGCAGCAGCTAACAGCTTCCTGCTATTTTCTTCAGAAAATACAAATATTCTAGTTAGTTTTAATGATTATTTTGACAATAATTCAGGTATTTAAACCTGCACAGTGTGATTTTAAAACCCATTCAATGAAAAAAACCCATTCAATGAAAATCAAGTTTTCAACGCAACGCCGCGGCTTTGAAACTGCAGCGTACCGCGTACAGTCTCAAAAACACCGATTCAGTCAGGTGGGATTTCCTACGTCACAAATCTAAGGAACCAACAGTTTATACTTAAAGATAATCATACGCAGAGTCTCCCTCCGCAGGTTTTCCCCGACAGCTGATTCCGATCTACACTGACGAGTAGCATGCTGCTGTTTAGCAAAGTTTCCGTCAGGACGCTCAGTCTGAGTCGCATCGGATCGGTTGGCCTGGTTACGTTAGCTTTTAGCTTAGCTAACAGGCCGGCCCGCTAACCACTCTTCTGCTTCAGCACTCCTCACCGCTTCCCGTCGCCTCTGTGCCGTTGTAGTCTGCTACGCCGGTCCGCCGCCGCAGGAGCTGCAGTCTGCTAGGCGCCGCTCTAAGCTTCGGCGCTGGAAGTGAGGCGGGTGAGTTGTTGATAAGAAGTTCGGTTGAGTTGCACTGGTCGTGGTCGTGTTATCCGTACAACACTTAACTCACGTTAAGAGAAGAGTCCCTTTACACTCTTTACGCCATAACCGGGAGCCAGAGAAGCCGCTGCACTGCTGCACGCCGCCATGATTATATTTGCATATGCGTAGATTCTGGAATTTTTAATGAGGGAGAAGGAGTAGAGGTCATTTTAAGGATTTTAAAGCGGCAGGCTAATTATACTTTTTTGCGGAAAAACCTTATCAGACACACATTATTGTTCCAAGCAGATACGTGTCTGGAGAGGATCTTTAATAATGAGTTTTAACAGTAATGTAATGCACTCAGTGTGTTATTTTTAAGTTTTCTTAAATTAAAAACACATTTCTGCTTGTTTGAGATGATTCCAACTGCTGGTTCCCAGAAGAACAAAATGAAGAATATGTTCGATCTCTGCGCTACAACTGAGAAAATTACACTTGACTTTTGAAAAATAGTTGAGTTGTGTTTAATCTGGTGTCATAATTTCACCCAACCAGCACATTTTTCACTTGTTTTATACTTTCTGTCTGACAGACTAAACTACGACAGTTATTTCTACTTTTTTTTTGTGATGTTTCAACGCGTCAAGAAAAACTGAATAAAAAGGTGACATTTATGCCTCTGAGAGCAACGTGCAGAGCAAATCATCAACAGTGAGACGCCAAAACAAAGAACAGAAACAATCATGTCAAACGTAGATGTTAATCCTGAACGCATCCCCAGAAAACACCAGTCAGAACTGAAAACCAAACAAATACAAACAGGCTTCAGGAAGCGACGGGATCACCTACCTTTCATGGCGTTACCATGACAATAATACATGATAATGCGTCATCCGCAGCGGCCATTTTGTGTCCTGAAACTGTTTTTTTTTGTTAACAGTTAATCTGCTCGAGAAAAGTTAAACCTTCCCATCTTACTCACCGCCATCTTCGCCTTCATCTGTTGGCGAAAGAGGCGACACCTGCCCCAAAACACACCCCGAAAGAGAGAGAGAGAGAGAGAGAGAGAGAGTGTGTGTGTGTGGTTTCATCCCCCCCCCGCCCCCCCCCCCCCTTCACCCCAACAGGCTCTTTTTCTTTTTGTTCTTTTCATTTTTGTAACCCAACAGCTTCCACACACCCGATGACCTCTGTGTTGATGCTACAGCAGCAGCCATCTTGTTTCATTAGACTGTAGGGTAACTGTGTGCATGTGTGTGTGCACGTATGCGTGTGTGCATGTGTGTGTTTTGTGGGGTGGGGGGTGGGGGGGGTGTTGTGTGCAGAAGCGTCGTCTATTGTTTGAGTCAGTTCTGATTTGATTAACAGTCCGTTGGTGGTCAGCGCTTCACTGGTCATTAACGGCTGGTTCGACTGAAAATTCTGGCACCGAGCCAGAAATGAATGTGTGTGTGTGTGTGTGTGTGTGTGTGTGTGTGTGTGTGTGTTTATTATCGCTCTAGGGGTGAATATTGATCTGTAGGTCCAACACCAGGGTCCAGAGTAAACTGTGTTAACCATTTTTTGGATGGATTGTCATGAAATGTTGTTCAGACATTCACAGTCTGCAGAAGATTAACAACTTTTCTTCTACACTGTTTTAAAAAAAAACAAATTTAGTTGTTTCAACATAAAAATATGCAGCCTGTTCTGATGTCAGATGTTAAACAAGGTCAAAGTTCCAAAACCTGAGTTGAACGTATGTATAAATGCTGCCTGCAAGTCAGAAGTCAGGGCTTCAACCTGCTCTCAACGCTTCGTTTGCAACGTTTTTTTCTGCCTTGATGATGAGCTGATGTCACACATGCCCATAAACAGCCGTCTGTTCTGTAGCCTTGGTTGCTAAGGTGGTTGCTAAGGTGTTTCCATGTGTTGTTCACGTTGTCCAACATGTACGGATGGATTTGAGAAGTTGATATTTGGAGTAAAGAAGGAGAAAAAGAAGTGAAATCCTGCTACTATAGTTTGTTTACGTAGCCTCCGGAGCCGGAGGAAGCTTCCTGAAAGCTGACCAATCAGAACAGAGTGGGCTCATCAGGAGGCGGGGCCTTAAAGAGACAGGAGCTAAACCGGCCTGTTTCAGACAGAGGCTGAACTGAGGGGCTGCATAAAGGACCAGTAGAAGATAAATAAGGAGTTTTTAACTGGAAATCATACAAAGATATTCTAGTAGAGCCCCAGAATATAAATATAGAGCTGGAAATGTGCAGAATATGTGTCCTCTTTAAGATAAGTTAACTTTTTTAGTTTAACTTAAAACAAAAATTAAACCTGTTTAATAGTGACTGAGTGACAGATTGCAATGAGTCCTTGCTGAACTGCAGTGGGGAAAAAGGGTAATGCATTGTGGGTAATGTAGTTGCTAAGTTTTGACAGGGAAGAAGAACATATGGAATAAAAACATCAATATCTTTGGTTCCTCTGAGTTGATTTTCACCCTTTTTTTTTTTTTTTAACTGTCCGCTGTGAACTCGACAACAAGGGGAATATATAAAGGTTGCATAAAAACCAACAATCACATTTAACACAACAATACAGAAGACCTGAATGACATGAAAAGACAACACTTCACTGTATAAAACACACACACACACTCATATGTCCCAGAATGTTGAACTATTCCTTTAAGTCAACGATCAGTCTTTCGACTCTCTAACTTGTGAACACTTGTGCAGCACGTGGTCTCATCTTCTTACACTAGTTATAGTCGTATTGGTGGGAACAGTTGTAGTATTAACAGTAGTATTAGTAGTAGTAGTAGTACATGTAGTTATTTATAGCATAGAGCGTTGTCGGTCTGTCTGTTTCTGCCCCAGAGGACTCATCTGTTATTTCTTGGCCTACAAATTCTTCCTCTGTTTAGATAAGACATGCTGTGTGTCATCACGCCTTCTGCATGTGTGTGTGTGTGTGTGTGTGTGTGTGTGTGTGCGCACATAAATGAGCAGCAGTGTGTGTCTCGTTTCCCTGAGGCCGAGGTAAAGAACATCTCCATCTGTGTGTGTGTGTGTGTGTGTGTGTGTGTGTGTGTGTGTGTTACTGTCTGGCGTCCATTACTGCTGTCAGGTGGAAACCTTGTATCTCCGGCTGTTTCATGTTCATACTTGAACTGATTGTAACTGAAGTTTTCAGACTGATTCATGACCCTGAACACACCACGCTGCTCCGTCAAACTCTGAATCACTTCAGTTCTTCTTGCAGGAACAATACCAGTGTTGTTGTTGTTGTTGTTGTTGTTGTTGTTGTTGTTGTTGTTGTAAGGTTTAGTAGCTGCTGTCGTCACTTTAGAAATAAAGGTAGTAGTAGTCGTCATGGTGATGACACGCAGAAGTAGTATTTGAATGAGTAATACACACTGAACATCAGTGGTTGACTGCGGTGGAAGAAATACTCAGATCTTTTATTTAAGTAAAAGTACATAAGTATTCTGAGCTTGATGTAGTTAAAGTATTGCAGTAAAAGTACATAAGTATTATGAGCTTGATGTAGTTAAAGTATTGCAGTAAAAGTACATAAGTATTATGAGCTTGATGTAGTTAAAGTATTGCAGTAAAAGTAGTGGTTTGGTCCCTCTGACTGATATATTATTATATATGACATCATTAGATTATTAATAGTGAAGCATCAGTATTAGAGCAGCATGTTACTGTTGTAGCTGCTGGAGGTGGAGCTAGTTTACACTACTTTATATACAGTTCGCTAGTTTAGTCCAGTGGTTCCCAACCTAGGGGTCGGGCCCCTCCAAAGGGTCAGCAGATAAATCTGAGGGGTGGTGAGATGATTAATGGGAGAGGAAAGAAGAAAAAACAAAGTTCTGATACACAAATCTGTTTTCAGTTTTTGGACTTTGTCTCTAATCTTTGATTTTTGCTGAAATATTGGATCATTTGAACATTTATTGAAATGAAAGCATGTGAGAAGTTTAGAGGGAAAAATCACTATTTGGTGGAGCTGTTAACAACTCATAGACATGTGAAATGTGACCCCGACTACACACTGCTTTTTGTAAGACGTCAAAAGCCAAAAAGGTTGGAAACCACTGGTTTCATCTTTAACAATGTGTTGTATTTTAAAAGCTTGTTATATTATCCATTGTGTCAAATCTTCATCTGAAAAGTAACTAAAGCTGTTAAATAAATGTAGTGGAGTAGAAAGTACAATAAGGTTGCATTCAGACTGAAAACAACCCTGCATTAAAATAATACAATAAAACCTCAAACCTCCATGGGATCAAATCGATAAAGTTTGATCTAATTTTAGCAGCACATGGGGGGGTACAGAAATCATTAGCGGTGATGTGATCTGATTAGAGCTGAAGTACAGATGATGAAGTGACTCAGATTCAGTCCGACAGCTGCAGCTTTTATGATAAATCTGCATGTTTTACCGCCACGTTTCCGGTGTATTTATTGCCGCTGGTGGTTAAAGTGGTTTGTCTGAGTGTGTGATCATGTGACCTGGTCTGTGAAACTGATCTCCTGCTACGGCTTGTTATGATTATTAACCATCAGACAAGACGGGAAATTACTTCACTGTTTCCATACTGTCTGTATCTGCATTAATGCTTTCTTTTTTATTGAGCAGCAGGTGTGTGCAGGATTGTGTCTTTACATTTTCTTTGTGTTTGCTTCTATCTGTGTGTAACTTCATGCATATTAATATATTTTCTGTAGTGCACGTGAACAGTAATAATACATGTTAGTGTGCGTGTCCTGTCTCCGTGATTGAGCTCTTCCCGTCCTCTGATTGTCATGGTTTCCAGATGTCTGATTATCAGTGAACGCCCCCTCTGCTTCTGATGACTCATCAGTTACCGGGTAGACTGTAAAACTCAGCCTGTGTTCAATAAATACGCACGTTTATCTGCAGCATCCGTTAAACTTCAGCAGCTACTAAATGAAATAAATCACATCCTGTCTGTTTGTTTGTTTCTGGTCGCTCCGATCAACAGGAAGTGATGCGTTTGTCTTTTCTGAATGGGAATAATGCTGCTTTTCAAATGAAACACGTGAACTTGTGGTTATGACATAGGAAGTTGTGTACATGATATGTTTGGCGTTCAAGTGGTTAAGTCGTGAGAAGGCTGCTGCTAGGCAACATGGACGCCAACAGACTCCTCATTGTTCTCGTCATTCTTTGCTTCTTTCCAAGAAACGTTGACTTACTTTGTATTTCGACACCATGTGGAGGAACCAGAAATGAGACGACAAATTTAAATTAACATAAATTAACCGTCGCTCAATGCAGGTAGAAACTCTATACGACTAAAATTACAATATATTAACTGTCCATCCACCGAACAATGAACTTTCTGAAAATGTCAACAACACACAAAAAAAAAAAAATCAGCAGCAGAAGTAGAAGAACTGTGTGGTGAACATGATCAGTGATATCTGCTGCAGAATGACACACCAGTAAAAGATGTGTTGCCAGTCAACAGGATCTGAGTGGTAAATCTGGTGACGTGGAGAAATAAAGCACAGCAGAGAAAAGGAAAAGCAGAGTTTGAGTTAAAGCTGCGTTCACTTCGATATTAAACTTTCTTGGTATCCTGACAGCCTCCCAGTTCTTTCTAAGGCCGTTTCACTAGCAAGGACCACACCATCAACAAAATGCATTTGGATGATTTATTAAGAAAAAAAACAATTAATGTGCGTAGTTCTTCCGGTTGCTGACTGCGTTGTGGGGAAGCGTACTGGGAATCCACCGCAGCACCCGGGCAACAGCGGACCCCCTCAGGGCCCTACGAAGGAGAGGAAGAAGCAGGAAGAGAGAAGGGGGGGGGGGGGGGGGGGGGGGGGGGGTATTTACAGGATTGCTGGAAGTAGCGTAGTTGAGGTGTGGTCCTGCTCCTGAAACTTCGCTTAATAGCTTCAGATTCAGACAAAATCAGTCGGTGCAGTCCGTCGCCGCAGGGTCGAGCAGAGGTGAATCGGGGCTCGAACTTAACCGCTGTGAAACAATCAGAAAATAACGTTCTACTGATCTGATTCACCGGCACCGACAGCAAAGCTAACTTTACATACTTTACTTTTAACGTCATCAAACGAAGATAAATGTCCTCTCGTCCTAGTAACGTCTTTTTACTTTGTCACGGCAGAGTTTGCAGCTCTGATCAGTCTGATCTCTGCAGCCTTCAGCCGCAGTGACGTCGGGTTGCGTTTCTCCAAAAGTTGATTCAGCCTCAACTTTCAGGCCGCAGTCCGGTGCGGCGCTGCTGCAGCCAAAACGCCTGCAGCTGAAACGCACTGGTGTTTCTGCCGCGCCGCCTGAATACAGCCTCATAACAGTACATTGATTTAAAAATGTGTCAGTTTGCATCACTTTATGAACCGCTGCCATCTGAAAACCTCCACTCTGAGGTCTTAACAGGTTCTTGAGCTTTGTGACAGTACAGGAAATACAAGTAGTTACTTGACTGTTTGCAAATACCACCAGTACAGGTGTTGGGATGGACTCATTCTCCACCAGTAAGAGCCTGAGAGGTGAAACCTGCTGCTGCTGCTTGTTAAGCTTCACTGAAGACGACTCAGATGAGCATATCAACCATTTTTATCCTCTTCTCTCATCCTGACGATGGTGTCCAGACATAAACTAGTTTACATGACTCAGTGAGAGCAAAAGAGTTATTTATATTTCACTTTACACACAACACAGTTGATCCAAAGTGATTTACAGCACAGACAGAAGAAAACAGAACAAAAGAAAGGAGACAAATAAAAATATTCAAATTATAAAAAACAGAAAATCCAAGTGAAAGTGCAACAAAATGAAGACAAAACAAATATAAATCAATCACTCATAAAAACCTTGTATCTCCAAAATAATATTGAACTTGTTTTATCACATCGACCAATCAAACTTCTGAAGAGAAGCCAAACATTAAACGTCTTTCCTCAGATGAAACGACTTTAAAACCTGATCTGGAGATAGAAGGTCTTCCATTGACAGTGATGACATGTACAAACATATATAAGCGTCGATCATGAGCTGCCTTTAATCTGCAGCGCGGCTCTTTCCTGTATTACAGCTGATTAGTTGCTGCTTTTGCTTCCTGCAGCACTTTGTAACCGGAGACGGTCGTTGTGGAAACTCGTGACTGTAATTACACCCAAGAAACGCGCCGACGTTCGACCGTCGGTTTCAAGCCGCAGACGCATTAGGTTGCGTTTCACTGGAGGCTTTATGAACAGAAAGGTCGCAGTTTGTTAGAAAATGTTTGAATATGTTTATTGAAAACAGCTTGTAAAATCCTGATCAGTAAACCACAGTAAATCCCTGCGGGACAGATGGTGATATTAATGCTCTGGACTGGACGCTGGCTGGCGGAGCAAAGACGCCGTCCTGCCAGAAATATACCAAACAGCAGAAACATGACCAAGAAAACCTGAACTGGTAAATATTCATGATCTTATCATGAGACTTATTTATCACTACACATTTATTTCATGATCACAAGAAAACTGATTTTCACAAAAAATATTTTTAAAGACACCATAATTACTGACATTTTACTTTAACATAGTTTGGATCTGAGAAAAGTGATTAAAAGCTCCAGAATATCTACTAAATGGACCTCGAGGTGAGATTGTTCAGTCAGCTTCTCTCTGAGGTCAAGAATGAACTTTAAAGCTCAGAAATCCTTAAAATGCTCAGAAAAAAAAAAAAAAAGGAAAGTTGAATATTTACAATTTACAACTGTGCAACTCTGTCTGCTGATGAAGATCATGTGATATGATTGAAAGCTCCAGAATGGTTTGTCAATGTTTTGGCAACAACAGCGATTATCTTGAGATCAAAAGCTGAAACGATTAGTTGATCAGCAGATAATCAATTGCTTTTTTAATAATCAATTAACATTTGCTTTTTGCAGCTTCTCTAATGTGACAGTTTGCTGTTTTATATCATCATCAGTTGAGTATATTTGGGTTTTCAGACTGTTAATCATGAAAATCAAGCAACATGAAGGGCTGTTAGGGGTCTGAGGGCTTTTTTCACTATTTTCTGACAACTAAAAGATTAATTCATTCATGACAATAATCCTTTTTTGCAGCCTTAATCAAAATATACCAGTAATAAGAGAATAAAATTGTGCTGAAAACAGATTTTATGTCAACATGATAAAAAACATCATCAGACTCGAGTGAGATCATCAAAAACTACCTTATGTTTTAATAAATAATAACTGGACAGTGTGAATATGTGTGAAATGAAAGGTACATCATGTAGAAAGTCTGTGACATTTTGACTGGAATTAACATCAAATATGATCATATCTAGTTTGATTCAAACTGCCTGACAAGCATCTTATAAAACATAAATGTTACTGTTGGGAAACACTTCCTGTTGCATCTGTACATTACAAGTATTTGCTAAATCAGCCCGGTAACAGTGGAAATGTTAAACAGTTCTACATACGTCACAATTTACATTCACTGCCGGCAGGAAAACCTTTAATGTCATGACGGTAATGAAAGAAGGAGGTCAGAGCAGTGGATGAGTCAACTTCCATACAGGAGACCAGTCACAAACCTGCAGTTAACGTCTCTTTATTAACCTGCACCAACTGTTTTAGCTGCTATGTTTAAATTGTTGCCATGAACAGATGTTGTAGAAAGTGAGAATTTAAAATACACCGGCATTGAATGTCATCTGACTTTCCCAGAATATTAAAAGCATCTGGTTGGATGAATGTGTAATTATTTTAAAATGAGGATTCGTCTTTACGTCGTCTCCGGTCGAAGCATCCTTGAGCCGAGTGTTCAGAGCGTCACAGTGTGAATGTTTCTGTTTGAACCGCCTGACTTGTGATTTGACAGTAAATCCTTTGCAGACAGATGTTGACGTCTGTCTGAACCGACTGAACTTTTCTTAAATAATGCCGCAGATCAGATCATGACAGATGACGGCTGTTGGTAACTGATCCTAAATATGTAAACTCTTAACCTCTTGGTGTTTTTTTTTTTTTTTTATATACTTTGCATGCTCTATGAAAAGGTTTGCTGTTTTGGGGTTCTGTGTCATCTTTTGCAATTCAGACAAAATACCACATTTTCCTTTTGGGATTATAAGAAATACTGAATTTAAGAATGTGCATCCCATCAGAATGAACAGGTTTTAAGTTTTACCAGGTACATTTTTGATTGAATTTGTATTAAAGGATGAGTTCACCATTTTTCAAGTCTGTCTTAAACTAATAGTCAGGAGCCCAAATGAACATTAAAGCTGTTTTTCTTTCTGTAATCATTCCTCCTGTTCATACTGTCCATTAGAAGATCCCTTCATAATGCAATAATCCTAATATGAAGCTTCAGCGTCCAAATGAGTCAAATCAAGTAGATATCTTTCAACGTTACAGTCTTTTTAGTGCTAAAGTTCCTCTTTTTGTTACTATACTTCCACCTGCAGCTCAACAGGGAAACACTGTCCGAGGAAACACAAAGAGGGAATTTGATGCTAAAAAGACTGTAAATGTGTCAGATATCCACTTGATATGACTAACTCAGACTGCTGAAGCTGAATAGAAGCGTCACATCAACTTTTAAATGACTGTGTGGACACACTGTGGATTTTGGCCTCCATCACTTCCATTGAAAACACATTTTAAGGGGGATCATTAAGTCCGGTCCTGCTGCTCGCTCCCGTTCGACTCTGCTGAATCTGCCAACAGAGAGCAGACTTTGCTGTGAACACATGCTCTGTGTGTTCATGGCTGCATGTGACTTTTTTTAAAAAAAATATACAGCCTGTGATCCAGATGTGTCTCTGTGGGATTTGCACCCAGGAGGTCAGGCATTAATGTACACTGAGACCCAGAACAAGACGCAAGTGGAAAAATACAGCAGCTACGACAGACTGTGTGCTTTTTTTTTTTTCTTAAATCCAAATGCGAAGAAGTGTAAATGGTCAGGATTTGTTTGTTTGTTTTTAGACACCAAAGTAGTCAAAGAGATTTCTGAAACTGCAGAGGAAGCATGAAATCCTTCATCTCCAACATTACAGTAGAATCACCCAAAGTTGGATTTAAGAGGTTTCCCTGGTAGCAGTAAGCTGGTCGGGTGGCGAGCGCCACTCTGGATTACTGCTGAGCGAAGCAGTTGTGAGACAGATCGTATCAGCATCAGCGGAGGTAGGTACGTACAGTAGGTCCGCAGGGTTAACGGCTTTAAGCCCCTCTGATGTGTTTTCAATCAGATGGAAACTAAAGAGGCAACTGAGAACAGCGGATAAAAGCAGAGAACAGAGCAGACCAACCAAAGAACACAATGTTCTCTGCTGGTTTCACAGACGTGATGAAACTGGGACATCAGAGAAGAGCAAAGAGCAGACGCAGAGTGGAGTTTTTCATTTTCTGTTATTGGAAAAAAAAAAAACCAACACAAATTTAGCTTCAGACCAGTTGACATTAGGCCTGCGTCACATTAAAACCCCTCCAGTGCTGATACAGCCTATTTGTCCTTTCAAGATGGTTTTTTTGACATTTTGCTTTTATTTTTAACAACGGAGGCTGAGGTTACAGTACATGGTGGCGTATTAGACCGCTAGTCCACCAGGATGACAACAAACTGTCACTATGAAGCAGCATCTCAGTGTCTCAGTGTGTCATCATCATCAGCCTGACTTCATCATCCTCCTCCTCCTCCTCCTCCTCCTCCTCCTCCTCCTCTAACGTCTCTGCTAACTGTGATAATCACAGATTAAAGGGTTTACTGAAACGCTTTCATAAAGTTCGGGGACATGAAAGAAACAGCTTTAAGGATAGTAAAAATCAAAGCAACAGAGAGAAATATAATGAGCTTCTGATGGCATCACTATTATTTTCTCAGACTTGACGAAGCTCCTCTAGAAGCACAGATGACATTGGATAATATTCCCTCTAAAGCCATCCACATGAAAAATGTGGGTCCAAAAACTAGTAACATAGTGACTATTTGCAGGGCTAGTTGGTGAACTGCTGTAGCTAGCAAGCTAACAGATAACACAGTCTAAGCTAATCAGACAAAATAGCTGCTAGAGCTTCTCTCTGTTTACTCTCTACTCTTCTGTTTACTCCTCTTGGCATTTTGCTCACCATTGCACACAATTTTGTTCAATAAAAACATATTGAAAAAGGAAAAATAAAGCTCTCCTAGCCGACAAGTTCAGTTGCCAAACTTGTTCATTGGTTAGCTTAGTTGCTAACAGGACAATAACTTCACACAGTTTATTCAAAAGACATATTTGTACGATCGACACCTGTCTCATAACTATCTGTTAACCAACGTCTCTTTTGTGGAACAGTTTTTACTCTGATAAAAAGGAGGTTAAATGAAAGTGAATGCTAACACACAGCTAATAAGCTATGATAGCCAGATCCCCGTTCCCTCAAAGGTCAGCGCTGTCAAGACGGTTTGCTATTGGTCAACAAAATTTATCTGCAGGTCAAAGTTCACCAAAATTGAACTTGATGCGGAAAAAAAAATTACCTCACTCCCGCAAGCATAATTGCAGCGATTACATTGGAATGAACTGAATTTGCTGCAAACTTTCGCTGTTTTTAAATCGTGGTGTGTCCACGTAGACTTTAGCAGACGTTACCTGTGACGTCACTTTTATTGAGTGAAGGAGGGTTTAAGGGCTCAAAATCCAATCAACTTTATTTATATAGTATGATTTTAACAAACAAGGTTTCCAAAGTGCTGCACAGCAAGATAAAAAAACACAATAAATAGCACAACAGAACACAATAAAACGAAGGACACAATAGGATAAAAACAAATAAAATAAATAAAGTGCACCGCTCACTCAAGATGCAACACGCTACATGGTGTCAAAAGCCAGAGAGAAGAGGTGGGTTTTAAGAACAGATTTAAAATGAGAATAAATGTGCAGCGAGGATCCATTCCACAGTTTTGGAGCTGCAACAGCAAATGCTCGTTCACCTCTGAGCTTTAGCCTCGCTTTAGGCACCGTCAGGAGCAGCTGGTCAGCTGACCTGAGAGAGCGGCAGGGAGTGAAGGGGTGCAGCAGCCATTCAAGGCTTTAAAAAGCAAATAAAATAATTTTAAAATGAATCCTAAAATGGACGGACAGCCAGTGAGTGAAGCTAAAATGAAGGTGAAATGTGCTCATACTTGCTGTGTGCCAGTTAAAATACGAGCAACGGAGGACGAACTAACCCACATATAAAGTGCATTGCAAAATGTTTGAGGAAAGGGACAGCATTTTATGAAATTACCTGGACAGAAACATCTCTATGGACAGTAAAGTGTGAGGTTGATATTTCAGACTGTTTATATTTTAATGAACTGGAGTATTTGCTATTTTACACTCCCAGTACCTTTAAACCAACTCAACATATTTGATTTATGTGATTTTGTCATTATGAGAGAAATAAATACAAAACACATGATGAGCAAAATGAGTGCTTATGATTGAAAGGAACATTTTCTCCAACGTTTCAACATCTAAACGCGGTGCATTGTGGGTTATTCCTTTGAGTCTGTTGCAGACTTACAAAAACTCTGCATAAAAGGTCTCAGAAAGTCAACCGGGGATGTCAGGGATGTTTCTTTGTACATACGACTTGTATAACATTCACATTTTATTTTATTTTCCTGTCATGGAGTTGTATTAATCAATCTACTGGCTTTACATGTAGGTTTGAAAGACGCGTTGTGATATTTGGAAGGTCTGCGGTTGCTGGAATTCAGCCTTTTATACAAATGTTTTCACTTCAATCAGGAGATATTTCAACTTTATAAGTGAACATGCGTAACAAGATGAAAATGTAAAAAGTCTTTGGCGATCAGACCCCACTGTGATGTCATCATATTTATAATGGGGGAGTAAAGGCGAGTGTAGAGTAGGATATCATATCCTCAGATGGAGTGTAGACACTGGTGGTGGTGGTGGTGATGAATATGGGATTATTGGGATCTGGATGTTGAGAAGAGGAGCTGCTTCTGGTGATCTCGGACCTGCTGCTGACAGCCGACAGCGACAGAGAGAAGAACATATTTAAAGTTTGGCAGCTAAGACATGATAGGCTGATAGAAATCGTGGAGGAATCTGATTCGTTAGCTGAGTGACGCCTCTAATCAGCTGATACCAGAGCAGGAGAAGTTTGGGGAGAGAGAGGAATGAATGAATGAATGAATGAATGAATGAATGAATGAATAATAGACAGTCTTCCTGCTTGAACTCATAAGCTGATGAATAGTAAAAACTCATCTTTATCACCATAAACCTCCTTTAATCTTCAACAGCAGTCACTTGTTGAACATAGATTTACCATTAGAAGCTCATTTCCTGTGTTAAAGAGACATCAGCTACCTTGAATGCATCTCAGATACGTCACTCTGGCAGGAAGAGACTTTATTAAAGCTGAAAAACATCACAATATATTTACATCGTCAAAATACCTGAAAATATAAAAGTATTATATATATAATTCTCTCATAGAACCTGGTCGTGATGCGTGATGAGGATTGAACTGCTTCATCCTGTTTCACACTCTCATCTGATCACATGTCATTTTCAATTTCATACATTACATACATACTTTATATAAACCAATTTACAGCCTCAAAAATCATCATCTCACATCGCATAAGCTGAGGGATGTCTGGATGAGATTACCGACCAGTCGCTCTCTGCGCTCCGTGTTTGTACAAATTGTAGAACAACAGTTGTTGAACAACAGAGGTCATGGAAACCTGTTCTCACAGGCCGAAGACGCTGCACAGAAGTAGCGGCGCGGATGGATACGCTGTTGTTTGTCAAAAACTCAAAATCAAATCAAGCTTCAGTATGCGCTGTAATCAGTGTGGCATTGTAATTTCAAAAATTGAAACTAATACTTGACAGGCTTTACGAAGGAGGAGGAGGAGAAATGTGAGCTGATGAAATATTCTGCTGATGTCCTGTTAGTGATTACATCTCCTTCCAGCTTCCAACCTCGTATTTACAACACAAATGATATAATCTGACCACAAGATATGACAAGCAGATGTACTTAGAAAATCAAAAAAAACTTCAGTGACAAAGATATTTTCCAGTTCATCAAACCCTGATCCAGACAAAAAACTTTAAATCAAAGACTGAAACATCTGAAACATCAGTGTGACTCTGCTGTTGTCTACGTCTCGAGCCTTTAATGGTCTTCTGGCTGGAAAGCGTTGAACGCTGCTCGGCTGGTTTTTCCTGGAAGAGGAGCATCGTGTGCGTGTTCGTTTGGAAACACTGCAGCAGAAATTCATCTCTGCCTAACAGACCATCAACGCACCGCCAGAGGTGAAGTCACTTTTATGGAAATGAGGAGTGGAAGCAGGACGGAGGCCAAACCAGCTACAGACCCACCGACAGCAGCTCTGTGTGTGTGTGTGTGTGTGTGTGATTAGTTTATAGTTTAGTGTGTATAAAAGTGAACTGTTAGCTACTTTTATTCATACCATGAACATGTGAAAACCTGGTGTAAAATCCATTAAACCAGGTGTTCAAACTGTGTTCAAACAAAACACATTAAACTTAAATATGCTATTTTTATTGATTCGTTAAAAGTAATTTCCATTTTATTTCAATATTGTTGGACAAAAGATGCATTTTGCTCTTAATATAACAGACAATTGCGTTTTTTTTTTAATAGGCTTTTCTTGTAAAACCATAGTGTCAATATTCACTTATCATTGATAATTTGACTATAAGCTGAATTAATAATTACATGAAGGTCGACACCCTCCGACCCTCAAAACCAGCAGCAAACAGAATATTTTCCCGATTAATTAATTAGCTGTCTGGTCAATAAAATAACTCAAACGATTATTCGATTAACAATATAGTTGGTGATTAATTTTCTGTCAGTCACCACAGCTCTACCACTCCTATTATATGTGTCAATGCAGGATTCACTGCTGTAAATTAGAGTCAACAGTATGAACATCATTGATTCGCTTATTGATCAGAAGACGAGATAAAAATCAGCTGTAAATCTTCTGGAAATAAACTGTTGCATACAGCATTTTAAAAACCAAATATATAACAATTAAATATGTGTTCATTAGTGACATTTATAGAACGAATCTAACTTGTTTATTGTGTTTTATGTTTGTTTGTTTGGACAAAGTGTTGTGATACATGAGCAGTTTTTCTTCTTTTATATTGATAACGTTACTTTGCATAACATTTTTAGTCAATCTTTAGTCATGTTGGGTCTACGAGCGCAAATTAGCTGTTGAGCTAACCACAGCACGATTATGTTGTTGTCTTTAAAATGTTGATGGTGATTAATTTGTATTGTTACCTACAAATAAACAAACAAAATTAATTCAAGGCCATTACTCTGCAAAACTTGAATTATAACGAACTGGCAGCTGCCAAACACCTCACTGACACTTTAAGTCATTAATATATTCTGCTTTGAATAATAATTTGTTTTGGTTTCTGCACACAAAAGTTCAATTACTTCATTAAAAATTCTTAAAAACGACATCTCCTTCATTCTCAGTGTTTGTTCACTGAACGCTTCAAGTTTCCATATCACACTTGTGTAAGCTGCATACTGGACTGCGATTGGCTACAAACTAGATGTGATGTCACAAATCGTGCTTGTAGGTTCACGTGTTAAACTGAGATTTAAGGTGAACTCAGAGAAACTTTCCTCAAACTCTGCACAGAGACGAGATCAAACATCCAACTGCAGGAACGAGAAGAGAAAAATGTTTTTGACTTGAGGGAGACTTTTCTTGGTTCTCAGTTTATTCCTCGTATGCTTCAACTTCAGTCTGTCTGCACACAAACGTTGGTTTACTCACCGACTACACAAACTCAATCTAGCTGCTACAGTGGAAACCTGCTTCTCTTCCAGTTACCTGCCTGAAACAGACTTAATCAATATAGATACAGTATGTGACAGTGAAAAAGTAGTAAAACATCCTGTTACTTTTCATTTGGGCCTGACCACTCTTGCTGTAGTTGTTTTAGTTAGGATTGTGACGTCAGCTTTTCTTTGAGAAGCAGTTTCCTGCAGCCGGCACATAAAGTCAGAATCAGAATCAAGGAGTTTGACTTGGTGTTGTGGTGCATAACAGTCAAAAGATAGTGACATGGGGGGTTTAGCAGGAACGGACCCAAATGCAGAGTTGACAGAAATCTTCTTTTAATAATGCAAAGGTCAGGACAGCACAGGGTGAAACCAAACAGAACCAATGATCCAACAGAGACTGAACAGAAAACCAGGACTTAAATAGTAACTGAACTAACGAGGAGATGAGGTGCAGGTGGGGAGATGGGAGGGAGGGAACAGACAGGGAGCCGATTGGCTGCAGGGCTGATGAGTCCAAATGCAGAGCAGGTGTTGAGGAATACATGAACAACAGAAAACCCAGAAAACACAACACTCTAAATACAACTCACACCAACCCGTCCAAGAACCACCACGAACCTAAACCGAAGTATACAACACGCCAGTCTAAACAAAAGGAAGTCCAAACCCACCACCCAGATATAACAAGAAAACCCACATGACCAGAAGGACTAAACAGAGGTGTAAACCAGAGGGGTTGAACTATGAAGCAAGTTCAACATACCCAGGCTCGCGATCAGAGATATCTGGTATCACCACGGTGGTTATGAACTTTCTTTGTTAACTCAGGCTTTCTGCTTCAGGCTCTGTGCGCGTCCCCATAAAAGGGGGGGGGGTGTTTGTCGTGTCATTTGACTCTTTTTTCCGCACAAAATGGACCAATCATGTGCCGCTTACTTCAGTCAGGAGGAACAGATCATTATAACGGAGAGATATGAATAATATAGATACATTATCACAGCAAAAAGCAACGCTGTTGCTGCAAATAAGGCAAAAGAGGAATGCTGGCAGAAAAATGCTGATTATGTAAATTCTTTCATTAAAAAATGAATTCATTAATTTATTAATTACGTAATTAGTTTATATACATAGCTCTTAAACTTTAAACTCGATGCAGCAGATTTAAACATTATACTCTGGTCTGACTCTGTCCTATAATGAAGGATCAGTGGAAATCACTTTAGATTTTGGCCAAATCAAAGTGAAATTAATATTATAGATTGAATATTATATCTGTGATAAATACCAATAGCAATCTTTTTATTTGTTCGAAGTATTTCTTCATTAGTGGGTTTTTTTTGTTTGTTTGTTTTATGTGAAATACAATTTGATATATTGTAACAAAATCCCGTCCCGCCAGTAACCCAAACTTCTCGCACCATTACACATTTACAATATGACATAATCGATGTTCTAATAGCTGCAGAAGCAGCAGTGTTAAACTGACTTTACAGCAAATCCGGTAGTTAGTGAAAGGACGGCGCTTTTTATTGCCGATTTAAGCCGAAACTTGGAACATAACCTGCTCCGGACCAGGTTATGTTTGCGGTATAAGTTACCATGGTGATGTAGCAGGTTAAAAGAGAGACACCTTAGTGACTCACTGTGGCCGATTGCCGATGCCGATTTTTTTCCAGCTGGCTGAGGAAACTATTATGCATGCAAGCATAGATTGTACTAAGTATGATCAAGAAAGACAATATATGAAGGAAGAACTGAGGAAGACTGGAGTTCAGGAGCTCAGCATTAAAACTTTAATGAACCTGCCAAGTGGGAGGAGCAGCAGAGTTTTCATTGAGTTTATTAGACAGACAGGATTAATGTGTAGGATTTAATCTCTGGTCCACACTCCAGAGCAGAGGGTGGTGGTAATGCACCTAATACGCTGGTTGCCAACCACCGTTATAAACCACAAAGATTTTTTTTTTCCAAACAGAGTGGCACATCCTGTCAGCCGAGGTGTTTCCTATCTGTGCAGCCAAATTTAGCAGCTCTTCAACGGACTGTTTCTCCCTGACGGTCCCGGTGTTTCCTCCGCAGGCTCCACTTCACTCGCTCCGGTTGGATCCACATGGAGAGCCGGGTCTAACGTTAGCTGAGAGGCTAGCGGAGCGTTAGCCGCAGCATGGCCGGAGGGAAGCACAGCCAGCTAGCCTCTGCTAGCCTCCCAGCTAACGTTAGCCCCGGTTTGTTATTCAGATTAAAGTGGGAAGAAGCAGCGGGTCTGACGGGCGGCTGAGTGAAGTGCAGCCTGCGGAGGAAACACCGGAACAGTCAGAGGGAAACAGTTCGTGGAGGGAAGCGCAGTCAGGCGGCGGAGGCGAAGGCGACATATCGGCCTCTTGTAATCGGCAGAAATGGCCGATGCCGATATTTCATTTTAGAGCTATTATTGGCCGATACTGAAGACATGCCGATAATATCGTGCATCCCTAGTTTATATAGTATAAAAACAGTATAAATGGAAAATGACCAATAATTGTGTTCAATGTGATGGTTGAACAGGTGTGCAGATGATGACGATGATGAAGTCAATGTCTCATTGAGGAATGAATCTTAAACTTGGGTAATTTTCTGGCAACAACAGGGTTGAACAAACAGCTTGTGTCCTGGAGAATCGACCCACTGACTGAACAAGAGAAAAGCCTATAAAGAGGTTTGACCAGGCGTGACCGCCGCCCCGCCGCCACCCCGCTCTGGACCAGCCCCCGACGGAGAGAGAACATGATCACAGGACGAGCATGACCGGGCTTTCAGCTCACAGGTCAGATTTACTCCTGAACCCCTGGATGTAACAGCTTTGTCTCTATAACAACCTGAACACAGATAAAAGATAACTCTGACTACTATTGTGTGATTTATTTTAGTGGCATATACATTTCTCAACACCTTCTACTGTCTTTATTTGTCTTCTTTGTCGGCCCGTTAAAGGGTTGACAGGTTAAAATCTGGATGCTTGCTTTAGGTTTAAACTTTCTGTGACTTTTTATTCATATCTGTGTTCCAAAAAGTATCACTACATGGATCTGTGCATCTCTTCAGAGGCTTCAGACAATCTAAAGGATAAACTTTCACGACTCTTAGCTATCTCAATATCTCTTCCTTGTTCTTTCATGTCTTTACTGAACCACAGGGGTCCCTAATCCAGGAAGAGTTAACCTCCTCCTCTTCTGTCCAGACAGCAGACAGATGAACAGGCACCAATTAGGCAAAAGAAGAGAAGGGAAGAAAGGAAAAGGAAAGGAAGCTGACAGAGGGGAGAAAATGGGGGCAAAGGTCAAACTTAATGCAATATAACGCTAAGAAAAGGGCTGGTAGAGAAAGTCAAATTGAGAGAAAGACATACAAAGAGAAGAGTAGAAAAAAAAGGGGCAGAGGTCAAGCTAAACGCCTCGCAACGCTAAGTGACTCAGCTGAAAGAAAAGTAGGAAAAGTGGGAAACGGCTGAGGAGAGAAAGTGTTGGCGAGAGGCCAGATAGACCATTAGTAAAGTTAGTCAGCTCAGTGTAGCGTAGCGACGATACGCCTTAAAAACTCTCACATTTCACTCGCTTTACAATCCTGCTTTTAACCTCCTTGGTAAAGCCGTGTTGGCACACCTCGTTTCCAGTTCAGGGAGGAAGAAAAACTTAAACCGGGAGGTAAAAGAATTCATGTGGGTTCGACCTCGAGAGAAGAGATGAAAAAGCTTCAGTTCACTGATACAAAACAATATTATTGAGATGTTGATAAGAGGACTAACTGGGTTCTCTATACAGTTGTCCAACAGTACTGAGTGGTTTCATACATCATCTACTGATCCACCTGCATGTTAAACACTCGATAACTTTAAACCAAAGCTGTTGCAACGGGAGGATGACAGGCTGAGCTGGGGGATGAAATATCCTCTGTGCTCCTCAATCATTGAACTCACGGTTCTGGACGGCATTTCAACCCTGAGGAAACAACAGGAAATGGTCTGTAACAGACGTGGACATTCAGTCCCCCGGGGGGGGGGATGAAGGTGAGACAAAGATACTGTGTGAGGAGTAAAAAATCCTTCTCTGAGTCATAACTCAGTCATTATATCTGATGTCCAGCGCCAATAAACCTCCATAAATCAGTGTTAGCATGACAGCTTACAACTTTCAGCTTCCTTTTTTTTTTTTTTTTTTTTTTTTTTTTTTACAGCTTTTATGGGGCCTTGCTCTCCTGATACTGTAGTTTTATTTATTTATTTGTTGGTATGCTGGTGTTAGCATGTTTCCATCTATGAGGTTAGCAAAAACATTTTGTAGTAGAAGGAAAAAACTTGAGATCCATAAATCTACGTAGAAATCAGAGAAAAAAGGCTGCAGAACTTTCCTTATGATCATCATGTTTAAGTTTTCTTTAGTTAGTCGTCTGTACATCATGTTACACTGCTAACAGCTGATTCAGCAGTACCTACCTGCAGCTGACAGCTTTTATGGGGCCTGGCTCTCCTGATGGTTTTATTTTTTTCTGTCCTCATGTTGGTCCTCAAATAGGCCGATATGTTGGTGTTGGTGCATTTTGTAGTAGAAGGAAAAAACTTAGAGATCTACTTTAACCCATAAGAACCCATTTCTCCTTAAAGGAAAATTATGGGGAATATAAAACAGACCAAATGGACCACAAGGAACACATTTCTGAACTTTATTTTGAAATTCTACCTTCAGTGTCAAAGATCTGTAATGTCACATATATGTCATAACGATATTTCCCTAACTTGTTTTATATCAATTTGTTCAAAAAACAGTCAGAACAGGTTAAATGTAATACAGGACGTCTTATTAAAGCATCAGAATTGTTAAATGGGTTGAAACCGACCTTTAGTAACAAAAAAAACAAGCTTTTTAAAATAAGCTAGGTTCACAGATTCACACATGGTCACATGACTGCACCAGGATGTTCAGTAGATGTCACTGAGGGACTTCATGAGTTCAAATCAAGGATAAAGCTGTTATAAAGAATTTCCCAGAACATTAAAAGGGGTTGGTGACACCTGTGTCAGCATGGGTTCTTATGGGTTAAAATACAAAGACGTTACTTGAGATTTAAATGACAGGAGCAGCAGCGTACAGTGCATCTGTAATTATTACATCCCAGAAAAATGATCTAATTACTTCCACTTATCCTCTCTCACCTTTTTCTGTGAGGTTTGTTCGTACAAGTGTTTGAAGTCAGATCCAACAAACTCTCTTTGACGTCACAAACTTGAATCTCACTTGTTCACGAGGAGGTGAACATTCCTCAGATTTAATTTCAACAATGTTCCCAAAGAGTGAAAAGAAGAATTTGAGGTCGCTGCTGTCAGACACCAGCAGACACATTAATCAGTGTCAGTAGTCGTATATAGAGGAGCTGAAACTGTTAGAAAATAAATGAATCCATCAGAGAAACACTGCACTGTGACAGAAATAAAGCAAAGCGCTCGGTGACTAATATGAGAGGTGTCATGTGACAGTCAGATATTAGAGAATATTAGAGCCTCCGGTAGGTGATGTTACACCGTCAGCTGCAACACAACATGATGCTGAACAGCTGTTTACTACTAATGACATAAACATCATCACATCTATAAAAAAAACAACCTGTCAGTTAAACTGGCAGCATGTTGATGATGAACACAATATCAATTTTGCATAACATTTGTCTTGGTTACATATTATGTTTTAGTTTATTTGGTGTCATATTTAAACTCTTCATGACTCGTATGACAGTTTTGAACTCGAACATTTCATTCATACCACAAAAATTCTCTTCAATCACTCGTGCGTGCTGCTTAAACCTGCGTTAACTGATGTTTTGTCCACTGACACATCATCAGCTTTTTAAGTTGATATGCAGTTACGGAGCAACATTATCATTCATGTGGAGTCGTGTTTCTGTCCACCTGGTGAATGTAAGTCCAATATTCACTCTCTTTTAGCTCTGTTTTTGTTCTCCACCAACTCCTGAGAGGAAATATCTGACTCTTTAGCTGCTAAATGCTCCACTATGTTCACCAGCTAGTCTACAGCTAACTGTGTCTGTTCTAAGGATGTGCAGAGATCCCAGTATTTGTATTTGTATTTGTTGAGGCAACAAAATTATTTGTATCTGTATTTGTATTCGAATAAAAGTGGAAAGAGGCTTAAAAATCCTGTTTTTGTTTAAAATCAAAGTGTTACAATAATAAAACTTTACTCATCGCCTCTTTGCAGACAGACCTCTACCTATTTATACACCCATAACACAGAGACAGCACACCGTGTAACATGTAGGGAGGAACTTCAAAGGCAATTATTGCTTTGCACTTTTCATTTATTGCTTATTTTTTGCAATCTAACTTTGTGGAAAGGAGAAGAGGAACAACAGGTTATGGAGAGTCTCTTGGGAGCACTTTGCTTGTGTCAGTAGCTCAACTTTATCTCTGGGGAACACCCCCAACAAATAACTTTTAAAATATTTGTATGAAACAAATATTCGTATAAAGCCCACTATTTGTGTTTTGCCGAATAATGTATTTGTATTCGTCCCCTAGTCTGTTCACCGTTTGGTGCTGAGCAGGTAGTGTACAGTGGCTTTTTACAGCTTTTTCTCTGAAAACAGCTGCCTGCTGCGGCCGAAAACGATGCTGTGAGAGCGCTGAGAGTGAAGTAAAACAGTAAAGACAGTTAAACAATGAGCTGAAACTCGCTATAAAGCTCCATAAAGCTGCAGAGTCGCTGATAATTCTCTGTAGGTTCATCACTACGAGCCACAACCAACACATCACACACCGACACATCAGACATTATTATAAAAGATATCAATTATAGCTGCTTTAAGAACAAAACTTCTCATACGAGTGCTTTCCAGGATGTTTGAATTTCACATCAGCACATCAACCGCTACAAAAAAGACTCAAAAACAAAAAGAACATTCCTGCTGTGATAAATAACTTTTATTATAACATTAAACAATATATGTGGCATGTGATTGGTTGGCATTATTTCACATTTTCTGAAGATAATTTTAAATGACCTCTCTGTGGGAGATGTCATCTAACGGAGGCTGGTGAAACACGGGTGACCATGTTGAGCGTGGTGGACGTGGTGGACGGGGTGGATGGGGTGGAGAGGGTGGAGGGAGGGGTTTGGTGGGCGTCCAGACTCCCTCCCAGCTTCCTTAGAACAACAGTGTTCTTTGATGAGTGTTGCTGAATAGCGGCCGAGCGGCACGCTGACACCCGGGGCCGAGGAACGCCCGACCGGCCGGGATTATTGTCAAAGCCGACGACCTGTTTGCTTAACCTCCTCACCCGACCCCTGAGGAGAGGTCAAGGTCATTTCACTGTGATTGTACCTTATATGATTACATGTGACAAATAAACCTGATTGATTGGTAGCCGGGCCTGCCCTCCTCCTCCTCCTACTCCTCTTGTTCTTGTCCTCCATCTCCTCTCCTGCTGCTTTCTCCCGCTCTCCCCCCCGGTCCCATAAAGCTCTCCTCCTCCTGCTTCCCACGCCGCGTCGTTACCTCGATTACATCACACGTCATCAAGCACGCCAGGGATTTGGGCTGGTTGGGTTTTCCCTCATGCCAGATGTATGGGCGGCTATACGAGAGCCTGGGAGTGTGTGTCTGTAATCCTAATCTCTAGTTTCCCCTCGACCAGGATTTAAACAGCGACCAGAGAGTATTTGTTCTTAAAAAGCATCACCAAAGATAAATGTGTACTTGTTGAGTTTTGTTTTTATATCAACAATTAAAGTGATTCAGTTTTTTGGTAGGTTTTGGCAGATGTTACTAAATTGCTGTTAAAAGGCAGGTTCACAATTTTTTAAGGTGTCCATATGGACACTGAAAGAGGTTTTAAATACATTTTTGCACAGAAGGAGGACTGTGGATTTTGTCGCCCATCACTTCCATTGTAAGGTCATTATGAAGGGATCTTTCTACTCCTATAAAACTTTTATATGAGAGGAAATACTGCAGCACCAACAAGCTGATCAGGACGGTCATCAAGGAATAGTTGAACGTTTTTGGAAATAAACTTATTAGTGAGATGTTCGGAGAATAACAGTCTCATGCCTGTGTGTTCAGTACAGAGCTGGAATCAGGATGTGGTTAGCCTAGCTTAGCATAAAGACTGGAAATAGGGGGAAACTTGTATCTAATTTGTTTGATTGTTGTTTTTGTCCGTAGACAAACAGAAATGTAAAAACCACAGTTGACATTTGGAGTAAAGAAGGAGAAAAACCCTCCCGAGTCAGCCGTGACGCAGCTTCCTGAAAGCTGACCAATCAGAACAGAGCTGACTCATCAGGAGGCAGGGCCTTAAAGAGACAGGAGCTAAAACAGCCTGTTTCAGACAGAGGCTGAACTGAGGGGCTGCATAAAGGACCAGTAGAAGATAAATAAGGAGTTTTTTACTGTAAAGGGGCTTTTTTTCCCCGTGCAATTAATTCACGCGTCATATTTTTTCAAACGGTTGTTTTTGTCCTTGTGCTTCCACACAGAACGCGAATATGATGCAGTGAAAAAGAGACGTAATTTATTTCCAGAACGAGGATGATTTTTCTGAGCTTTTACACAGCGTATAAAGGCATCAACCAATCACAAAGCGTAACCTGTATGGACAGCTGGTTATCATGTTGATACGAGACACAAATATCAGTAAATACAAATGTATGTTACTATATCTACATTGATCGATCGGCTCCCAGTCTGTCTGTTAGCTGCCTGTTTCACTGCAGGCAGACAGGCGGGGAAATAAAGCTGATGAATCAATATATCGATTCATGTATCATCATATGCATCATCACCATGTATCAATAAATACAAACACTGTTGATTTCTTCCCGTAGAAACTACTTTGGTTCAGTAAATATCTGCTGTCAGTCAGTCTGGTGAAGGCAGGTCAGAGATGATCATCATAACTGGACGATGATCTTGTCCTCCTCCTCCTCATTCGACAAAAGAAGAAGACTGCGTTCAGCGTATCCAGCGTCCACTAGAAACAGCCGTCTGTCAGCGGCAGCATCAGGGCAGCTGAGAGGACGACAAACTGCCTTCACCAGGCTGACTGACAGCAGAATGAACGGTTGTAAATTCTTTTGCAAGTTCATGTTTCTGTTGCAAATCTGTATGCAAAATAGTTCTGATGCAAAATATTCACAAATTTGTCTTGTCCTCAGTATGTAAAGGCCTTAAATCATGCAAAGATACTCCAGTGGAGTCCCAGAGGATAAATATAGACCTGGAAATGTGCAGAATATGTGTCCTCTTTAAACAGAGACGTGTGGTTAAAATAAAAGTTGGAGACACACAGTGTTGACAAAACCACCTGGAGGGGCAGCAACAACAAAAACCTCTTACACTCTGAAATAAATATTACTATACTGCACTATAAGCTTTAAACATACTGTAGATTGATTGCAGTGACGATCTAAACTGTCATTTTAATCAGATTTTAATAACGTATGATTCTCTGAAGACTGAAGCCAGAGCTTTTATTGTTTCTCATCTAAACTCATTCATGTCCCAGGAATCATTTCCAGGCTTTAACATCAGCTCTGTAATAATGTTTTATCATTAATTATTATTAAACCAGCATCGTGGTGAGCTCTGGCACATGTATATTTTAATTAATGCTGATTAATGCGCATTGTCCCTCCTCGCTAAACCTGCATGCTAGCGCAGCTGTTAGCTGTGAACTCTGTGACCAAATGCAGCTCTTAATGTTGGTACACGGGATTAAGCTGAGCAGTAAAGCCTCCTGTTATCTGGCAGCATTATCCCTCAGGAGTGCCTAACATTAGTGACCTGTAAGCCTGTGTGTTGGCATGCAGCCGGTCTGCAGGTTAATGAGCAGTAAACAGACAATACGATGTTCCCTCGGTGCTACGCTAATGTAGCGGAGCTTTCTAATGATAGGTACGGCTATACTGACCCACTGGCCAACAAATATTTTTGCTTTAAGCACTCACGGACAGTTTCCATGAAAAGATTCTTAAGAGTTTCCCTAAGATTTATATATCACAGCCACAAAAAAACACTTGTTTCCAGCAGTGAAGCCAGAAAGGCGGGCCTACCTTCAAGACAGTTCCATTAGACACTGTGTTTTTTGCAAAAGGAGGCAAAAACTTCACCAGCGTTTAAGTGAGCAAACCAGGAAAAAAAATCATCACACCCAACAGAGAGCATGTTAACACAGCCTGACTCTCCTGAGCACACAGAGAGCCAACAAACAACCGCATCAGCATTAAAGGATAAAGGCTGGCGATGTTTGGATCCAAACCAACAATTAACTGATCTACTAACAGGTATTGTGTTTGTGTCCAAAGCCTGATATATCTTATAAAAACATATTAAACTATTAAAAACACATCAGTGAGCCACAGCGCTGCACTGAGACACCACATGTTCCTTCATTATAAAGAGATTGGTCACGTTTTCAGTCTCCAGACAGTAGTTCTGTGTAAGGCAGACGCTACTGAGCATGTGCAGGAACGTGGTTCTGTTTACAGCTTCGTTAGCTTGTTGAGCTACATATCACAACGTCTGTGTCTGATAAATACGACAAGCCTGAAAAAATGGTGATTGTTTACTATAAACAGAACCGCATCCTTGCACATGCTCAGTAGCCTCCTGACACAGAACCACTCTCCAGAGACTGAAAACGTGATGCTGTTATTAGTCTTTGGAGCCGTTTCTAAACAAACTAACATAACCAAACTCTTTATGATGAAGGAACATGTCACCCAGTGCAGCGGTGTGGCTCACTGACGTGTTTTTAATTAGTTTAATTAGTTTTAATTAGTTTCTGGACAACAACGGAGGAATAAGATATATCAGGCTTTGAAGATCAGTTCATTGTTGATTTGGATCCAAACATGAGATTAGTTGACAAGAAGAAAAATATAGAAAATTGCAAGAATTATAAGCTTTATTTTACTACTCTTTAGGAGAATTATTGTAATGTTTTTGTTATGAAATAAAATAAATATTTGTTCTTGTTGTGTTTTTCTAAATTAAAGAAAAAAACACAACCTGGTTGACATTAAGTCAGATAAAGCTGAGAGGACGTTAGGCCTATAAAACCACGTGAAACAGATGGTTAACATAATATATCCACATGAATGAAACTTGACAACATAAACCTCTTGTGTCGTTAGCGACGGCGAGGTGAGGGTCTGCAGTCGGAGCCTCCTCCTGTGATTGGGTGGCTCCGTGTAGGCGGCCTGTTTCTGATTGGCTGATCAGTATCTATTAAACATTGTGTATCAGGACACCTCAGAAGTACTTTGTTCTGAATCAGCGGCTTTGCTCCAAGCTTCCTGTCCGCATCTCAGCTTTGTCCAGTGATGGAAGCAGGTGCGGGTGCTCGTTGTCAGATGTTTACCTGGTTGGAGGATGAAAACGTCGACCAATCAGAGCATTGTAGGCAAGATTAGAAAATTAATCGGTCATCTTCTTACATGGCCAGCTAACTCCTAATCTCTATTCTAAAAAACACAAGTTACTTTATCACCCATATTCAGCATTAATAAGGACTATATAAACATTTAATACATAGTTTAATGCAGTTATAAGCAGATGTAAAGACATTTTTGTTGTCTTTGTTTTGTTTGTCACACACACACACTGTGCTTTAAATCTGTCTCCTCCGTTACAGCTTCACAAAGCTGAAGAGCTGTTGTTCTATATCTGCTTTGGAGGTTATTACAGAGCGTTTATCCCTCAGTAGTGCCTAACATTAGTGACCTGTAAGCCCGTGTGTTGGCACCGGGCACAACCTCAAGTCGATGGTCAACAAACATCCAGTATGATGCTGCGTAGGGAGTCCTTTATAAACTGAAGGCTCTGCTGTTTCCCAACGACACGGGACCGCTCAGGTGAGTCCGAGTGAAGCTGCACATTGTCCAGGTGATTATTTATATTCTGGAATATCTTTTATTACAGTTTAAAAACTTATAGCGGCCCTTTATGCAGCCCCTCAGTTCAGCCTCTGTCTGAAACAGGCCGTTTTACATCCTGTCTCTCACTCTGTTCTGATTGGTCAGCTTTCAGGAAGCTTCGTAAACAAACTATAGCGGCAGGATTTCACTTCTTTTTCTCCTTCTTTACGCCAAACTCCTCAAATCCATCCGTACAGCTAAATCACATCTGAAATATGAGGAAAAACCTTAGCAACCACCTTAGCAACCAAGGCTACAGAACTGACGGCCGTTTATGAGCGATAAGACGACGTCAGCTCGTCTGTAAGGTAGAAAAAAAAAGTTGCAAACTAGGTTTTCAGAGCAGGTCGAAGCCCTGACTTTTGACTTGCAGGCAGCATTTCTACATACGTTCACCTCAAGTTTCGGAACTTAATTTTTCATCTTCATCATTCGTTTTGGAACAACAACAACAGGTGGAGAACCTGAAACCAGAAGCGTGGAGGCCGATACCTAATCACAGACCGACGCTGGGAGGAAACCACATGTTCAGCTGTCACGTATGGATTCATCACGGGTTCACGTGTTTTTGGCGTGGATGTGCAGCGAACTCTACCCGTCGGGAAGAGCTCTCCTGAATAAAGATGAGTTCTGCAGCTGCTTTTGTTTAGTTGTAAGCTTCTGCTGTAGGATCACTGATGGATGGATGGATGGTAGTATTTACCATATCAGTCCTCGGGGTCGGATTGGATAAATGCCACCCTGATGACATCACAGATTAGTGTCATGGCTGTGGGCAGAAAACCGGCTCATGTTTGCACATATTGATTTCACTGACTGTCAGACCAGCAGCTAAATGTGAGTCCTGTTTTGATAACAGGTTGTTTTATTTAGTGTGGTTTTTTTTAAGTCTGGTCTCAAACTGTAAAGTGCAGCCTGAGGCGTCTGCTCAGATCTCACTGAGCTCAGAAAGAAGAAATCAGATGTGAGTAAAAACGGCCGCTGGTCACTGCTTTTTTTTTTCTGCCTAATTATCTTCTCGTTTTCACCAACGTTTCACAGTTTGGGCGTAAAGCTGATGTTGTTTTTATCTACAGTGACACTAAAATAAGCTTCAGTGACACGAGCGCCAACGTTACCAGCAGCCAACAGTCAGACGCCTCCTACGCCAAATAACACACACAACATGAGAGAACACACACACACACACACACACACACACACACACGTTTCTCACATATCATATATATATATATATATATATATATATATATATATATATATATATACATAAAGTTTAACCCTGAACTTTTTATTATGATCTTAAATGGCCTGTTTTTATGTTTCACACTCCTGTAAATACTTTTCATCTGAAGCTCTTTTCTTATTTTTTTTAATATATTTACTTCAGGCCTGCAACTAACTATTATTTTCAATAATTATTTAATTGATTAATCAATTTTTCCTATTAATTCACAAATCATTTTGTCAATAAAACATCAAGAAAATTGCAAAAAAATGGCCGTCAGTAAATTTCTAATTTTCTTGTATTTCAGTGTGAAGTCATCAAAATAAGAGAATAAAACTGACATATATTCATTTCACTATAATTCAAGAGAAAGAAAAACAGCAAATTCTCCAATTTAAGAACCTGAAACTATGCCAGTTATTTTTCTTTCTATAGATGCAGCTCGATATTTCACATTAAAAGCTTTTCATCTGAAGCACTTTGTAAGTTTTATTTTGAAAATGCTTTATAAATAAAAATGATTTTTTTTTACCTTTTTTTAAAAAAAATTGTCCTTCCAGATGAAAGTATTTGTTTCACATTTGAAAAATAAATTTAGATCGAGGCCTTATTTCACTGTTTAACCTGTTTGTTAATTGAAATAGAATAATGTGTTTTGTTCATATGTACTTTTTAAGCTATTTCTAACTATTGTTATATTTTTAATATGAACAATTTAAGTGAAGTTAATTTTATTCATATATAAAACATGTAAATTACAGTAAAAGTATGATTTTAGAATAATGTTAATGTCTTCTCTCAGCTGTTATTTAGGCTTTAAATGAAGTTTATCTGACTTTCTTTTATAAAGTTTTATTTTTCCAGCACATTAAAACATTATGAATCTGATGTTATAAATGATTTATTTCAAGTTATATTTATTAGAAGTTTAAACAAAGACTTTTCCTGCGTCAGTTTGTGGATAAAATAATCAAACCATGAATAACATCTCTGCGCTCGTGCTCTGCAAGAAAGAAAAAAAAAACCCTAAAAGTATTATGTTGTTGATTAAAATCTAAAAATACCAGTTTTTTTTTTCCACCCTGAGACTTTATTGTGTAGTTTAATCTCTCAGTAATCAGACAGCAGAGGAAGAATCAGTCCCGGGTGGTTTGTGTTTGTCAGTTTAAACTGAAAATCCCGTCATGTGTGTTTTTATCATCAGATATTAAAACAGAATCAAATCTGAACTCGTGTTTGATGGTGAGATAATTATTTTAAAAGGAAAAAAGTCGCATTTATTTCCTCTCTTACCCGTACAGAGTTGTGATGATGATGATGATGATGATGATGATGATGATGATGATGAGTCATTTCTTCTTCACTATTAGAATATTTTCATCATTGGGAAACGTTCAGTTTTGAGTTTAAAGCGCAAATAATTAATATTTTATTTCGATGACTGATGAATAAACCAGAATTTAAGTTAAATGTTATTTATGCGTTTTTTTTCTTCAGACATTCAGTGAATCTGAGCGGCACGTGCCTATAAAACACATAAATCTGCAGGTGTTTCATCTGTCATCTGAAGTTTTTCCGTCATTTTAAATGATTAGTTAAGGAAATGTTTTTAAATATTATTCTGGAAGAAACTTCATGAAAACTTCACTCTGCTGCTTTTTGGTTTGTTAAAGTTCATGTCGTCTGTTAAATGTTTATAAAAAAAATAAGATTTTTATTTTTCATTTAACTTTTGTAAGTAGAAATAGTTATTTTATTCTAATGAGGCAGAACAGCGGAAATACATACAATAATATTAAATCGTTTTGTGTAAATCAAACACACGAAAGGACGAGTTAAATGAAGAGAAATTAAAAAGAAATGATCACAAAATGAACAAACAGCATGAAACCAAACCTGGAACATACAGAGATATTATAGATATATATGTATATATGTATATATATATATATAAACATAGAGGAGGCTTTAAGGTGAATTCTCGACTGTCTCGCACATCTGATCAGTTTTACACCAGTTTTCTTTTCTCCGCTGATTTACTGATAATCAGAAAACAAGATATTTATGGCGAAATAAACAAATAAATGTGTTTATTTCTGCATCTCAGATTCACAGATTCATGTGTAAAAAAATTAAAGTTTTAAAAGAAAAACTTCCAGATGTGTCAAAACTATAAAATAAACAGAGTTAAAGATACAGGATATTTTATTCTGAAAATACATTAGCATTAGATTACATTAGAAACGTATATAATGTAATATTGTATCCTGTAGTTTAAAATTATGAGGCAAACATTTTTAAGTTGTTCACACATAGAAACACATTAAAAAGTCAAAACAACATGTAAATATATTATTATTATTATTATTATTATTATTATTATTATTATTATTATTGTTATTATGTAGAACTTCTTTTTATCTCTTATTCAAATGTAATAATAATAATAATGATGATGATAATATATTTTTAGGATCTCATGTTGTTGCTTTTAGACACTAATAAAATAGACAATAAGAAGAATTTTATTTTATTCAATTCTTTACAGTAAAAGCTGAAGTTTGAATTGTATTTTTTATTAAAGGAGCATTCTGCAGGTTTTAGCTGCTCAACTACAAACCATTTCAAACGCAGGATGTTCCCGGCAGCCATTTTCCTTCCACTCATCTGTTTATAGACTCCTGTTCGTATTGTGCATTAATTTCCATCAGTGTTACGTCATCAGTGAACAATAACGCAGTTCAAGAGGAGCCGTGAGATGATTAACGGGAGAGAAAAAACAAATCTGTTCTCAGTTTTTTGGACTTTTTCTCTAATCTGTTGAACATTTATTGAAATGAAAGCATGTGAGAAGTTTAGAGGGAAAAATCACTATTTGGTGGAGCTGTTAACAACTCATAGACATGTGAAATGTGACCCCGACTACACACTGCTTTTTGTAAGACGTCAAAAGCCAAAAAGGTTGGAAACCACTGGTTTCATCTTTAACAATGTGTTGTATTTTAAAAGCTTGTTATATTATCCATTGTGTCAAATATTCATCTGAAAAGTAACTAAAGCTGTTAAATAAATGTAGTGGAGTAGAAAGTACAATATTTCCCTCTGAAATGTAGTGGAGTGGAAGTATAAAAATATGTACTTGCTACTTTCCAGCACTGCAGACTCGACTGTTGAAGGATTATACAACTCAAAAAAAGTCTTATAAATAGAAAAGAAGGGAAACAGGATCCTAAAACACACAGAGGAGTGTTTTACAGACTGGTTTCCAGTGATACGATGTGGATAAATGTTGTTCTGTCCCTTTAAGTAAAGCTGAAAGTATAAAAACCCAGCAGATCAAAATAAAGGATAAATGCATTTTAAAGTCTTTTTTTTTTCTATCTCTGCTCTCTGCTCGCTTCTCAAGCCGCTCTACTAACATTTACAGTAATTTTGTTTACTACGGCGTCTAAGCTCCGGTCTTGACCTTTGACCCTTGTCAGACAGCGACTCCCGTAGAGGCAGAGTGGATGTTCTCTCGGCCCTAAAAACACCTGGCTGCTGCATTATTAACCAATGAGCCGAGCTGAGTGGATCAGCTGATCAGAGCTGCCGCGGCGGCGGCGTCGCTTCACCCTCAGAGGTGATTAATGGTCACGCAAAGGGCCTCTGCTGACGCTGAAATACACCGAAGAAGAATAAGAGGAGGAAAGAAGAAGAGGAAGAATGGAGGGAGGAGGAGGAGGGGGGAGGGATGATCGTGTGGTTTCTGGCCTTCTCATTGGCTCACAGCCTGGTTTCCACTAGATCCTTATTGGATGCTGCTGGTTCCCATGAGAGCCTGGTGCTGGAGAGAGAGAGGGGGAGGAGGAGGAGGATGAGGAAGAGGAGGTGAAGAAAGAGGTCAAACAGGCCACGCCCTGTTTAACCCCAGTAGGTTTTAGTGTTTATCTGTGTTGACCCCCCCGTCTGGTCTCTTCCTGCTGGAGCTAAACAGCCTCACTAACATCTTTCTCTGTATTTTATCCGCCTCCTCTTCCTCCTCCTCCTCTTCCTCCTCCATTTCTTTCATCCTCCTCTTGTCGTCACGTCTCTCTTCTTTCAACATTTTCTCGTTACGTCGAGAGAAAATTCAGCAGCTTTAACGTTTCTGGCAAAAACGTTATGTCCTGTTCTGGTATTTCTTCTTCACTTGTCTCCTCTTCCTCTCTGTCTCTTCTTCTTCTTCTTCTTCAACTCTGTCGCCTACAAATCAAGTTCATATACAACTACATATTTAAGAGGGACTATAATGCTTCCTGCATCATGTTTTCATCAAGAGGAGGATGTTTGCTGCTTTTGTTTTCTTATAATTTGCACTCTTGCGATACATCAGCCTCTCATAGCAACTGAAGCATCATTAAACATCTTTACGGTCGTGTTTAGTCGCTCGCAGCTCTGAGTTGAGGTTAGAAGAAAGATCCTGGTCTTTTCTGATTGGTTACCTGCATTTTTCAACACTGAGTCTTCAAAAGTCTTCAACAGCAACAACTATGGAGCAAACTGTGACACATCTGTGTTGTTTTTACACAGAAAACATTCAGAAAACTCACATTTTACATGTTTACATCCAAACACTAACATGTATTCATACAGATCATAACCACACTGAAACACATCAATATTCAACCAAAACAAGAAAAGAAAAGAAACAACATTAGTAGCAGACAGGATGCAGTAAAGTGTGTTTCCCCCTGTATTAGAGGATTTACGGTACTTTTCTTTACTGCAATATTCTAATTTACCGTAATGATACTTTATCACTTAAAAACATAAAGTATTTACTTTATAACAAGAAAAGAAAAAAAAAAGGTTAATATATGTTAATAAATGTAACTCTTCCTTTAATCAAACACTCAACATAACTCAGCCAGCAATCATTCATTTACCACAAACTTTATAATAAACGTAATTTCCAGGAGACACGTTGCCTCCTCCTCCTCCTCCTCCTCTTCCTCCTCCTCCTCCTCCTCCTCCTCCTCCTCCTCTTCCTCCTCCTCCTCCTCCTCTTCCTCCTCCTCCTCCTCCTCCTCCTCCTCTTCCTCTTCCTCCTGTATTTCCTTCCAGCTCCGGCCGTCAGTCTCTGTTTCACTTCTTTTTTCTGCTCAGTTTTTTATTCCAACACGACAAAACACATTTTCTGATGTGACGTCGCTGCTCGATGAGTAAAAACATTTCTGGCTTTTATTTGACAGATGAGAGTGTAGAGGGAGACATGAAACACTGGTGTGATACAAAGATCCTCAGACTGTGGGTGTTGTGGTTATGTGTCGTCCCAGTAAAACCAGTTTATGATGCTACACTACTGGGACACACATGTTTTAATAGTAGTACTCTGCTGTGAAATATAGTTTGAATCTGATGGTTTTACCACAAAAAAAGTGAAATAACCTCATTAAAACCCTTCAAATAAAACCATCTCGTTCATTTCAAAGAGCTGAACACCGGATGTCTCTTCTTCTCTGTGACGTGTTTGTGTTCTGGAAGCTTCAAGTTTCCATTTCACGGTTGTGTAAGTTGAATACCGGACTGGGATTGGCTCCCAATTAGTTGTGATGTCACAAATCCTGCTGGTACAGCAGGTACACGTGTTAAACTGAGATTTAAGGTGAACTCAGAGAAACTTTCCGCCGTCAGCAGATGAAAGTGAAACAAACTGCAGAGAGAAGAAACATCCGAGTGAAGGAAGAAGAAGAGAGACCTGATTTTGAGCGGAGGAAGACTTTAAAGAAACTAACGTTGTCTGTCTCTGGACTTTGTGGCTCTACAACAACGTTAAACCACCTCCTCCTTACTGAAACTACACCTTTATTCTGTTTCTCTGCCAGCTTCTCCTCTTCCTCCTCCTCTTCCTCCTGCTCTCCTTCCTCACGTATCTCTGCTCCCCCTCCTCCATCTCATCCTGACCACCGCCCACCTCCTGCTGCTAGATGCTCTCTACCATCCTCCACCTTCTCCTCCATCTCTCCTCTTCACATCTTCTCCCTGTTTCCCCTCCTCCTCCTCCTCTTCCTCCTCTTCCTACCTCACCTCCTTTTCAGGCCTGATCTCACTATAAATTCATACGTAGTTTTATAAAAAAGGAGAAATCAGTCTTTTGTAAGACTGTGTGAACTCAGGAAATGAAACAATCTGCTGCTGCAGTGATCGATCGCTCTGTTTCATCTGTTAATCGATTCATTAATAGTTTGCTCTAGAAAATGTCAGACGCCTTCTAACGTCTTGTTTTTTCTGACTAACAGTCCAAAACCCAAACATATCCAGATTACAACGATATAAAACAGAGAAAAACAGCAAATCATCATATAAAATGTTTGGCTTTTTATTTTAAAAGACGACTTAAATGATTCATCAGAATAGATGCAGATTCATGTTGTTTGGACCAAATCGTGTTGTGTAAAGTTTTATTTTTTATTTGGTAATAAAATATACAAATTAGTAGTGATGTATGAAACTCAGAGCGACTGCTGCCTGATGTTTCTGTTGGTTTGGCTTAAAATGGACTAAAACCAACCGTCTTCACCCACAAACTCACCAATCAAAAAGAAATGAAAGGATAAAGTTTCATTATGGATTCATCTGTTGATTATTTTGAGGATTAATCGATTAGTTGTTTGGTCTATTTGTGTCAGAAAACGGTGAAAAGTATCGATCGTTTGTTTCTCAAAGTTCCAAGGCGACGTCTTCAAATGTTTTGTTTTATCAGTCAAAGATCTTCAGTTTACTGTCAGTAAGAAACCAGAAAATATTCACATTTAAGAAGCTGAATCAGAGAATTAGAGACAAATGACAATGATGTTAATGTTAACAGTTGGAGACTAATTAAATAATCGACTAATCGTTGCAGCTTTATTGATCCAAAACTAACGATGTGTCTCAACACTTTCCTCCTTCCTCTGTTTGTAGCTCACAGATCTGTCGTTTCATTTGTAGTTTTTATGAAATAAAAAAGAGGAAACAGTGCATTTCTTGGGAACTATTTTCAGCGGCGGATGAATCCACGTTTGGTGCTCTAGTGAGTGTTTCTGGCAGCAGGACGGTGTGTGTGTGTGTGTGTGTATGTGTGTGTGTGTGTGTGTATGTGTGTGTGTGTGTGTTGATGATGATGATGAAGGAACATGTCACCCAGTGCAGCATGTGGTCAGAACCCAGTAACAACAGCTGGGTGGTGCTTCGGCTCTGATTTCCAGGCTAAACTGTGCAGATTGAACTGAGTCTTTACCTGTCCGTCCGTCCGTCTGCCTCTTTAAATCTCTCCGTCTTTTTTTCTACCAGTCTGTTCGCTTCACACACCTGTCTGTCCGTCCGTCTGCTTGACTGACCGCCCGTCTCTCTGACTCCATGTTTTCGTCTCTTTTCTTGTCTCTTTCGTCCTCGCTGTCTGTCTGTCTGAGCTCCGTCAGTCCGATCCGGTCTCACCTTCCCTCCTGAACTCTTCCTGCCGCTAAACTTTTACCGTCAATTTCAACCAAACTGAAACATCTAAAAAAAAAAAGCCAGGTCTTCCTCGTCCAGCTTTTCACCTATTGTCAGGCTGTGGGCTGTGACCTTTGACCTCGTAGTTGTAAGGCCAGAGACCTGCAGGTTAAAGCTTCTTTGTGTGCTTTTGTGACTGGCTGCAGGTCGCTTTAGAGGCGAGTGTCAGCGAAAGATTATATCAGAACAAAAAGAACAAACGAAAGTGGTTCTGAAAAGAGAGAAAAGAGAGAAAAGAGCTTCTTCCTCTCTGTCAAATGAGCCGAACGACTCAGAGTTCAAAAAGAGGATAAGTCGTTTCCTTCCTCTCGTAAATAAAGTCAATTACTGGACGAGCTACCGGTTATAATCTGAGCTGGTTGGGTGACATCCATCACTTTCCACCTCCCCTCCGAATTCGACCCCCTGCTACGTCCCGGCACAGCGGCAGCTTAGCTCTGCAGAGCCCAACGCTCAGACGGGGGGGGGGGGGGGGGGGGGCGGTGGGGGCGGAAAGTGGGTTAGAAATGGCCGACATCTCAGAGGCGGGTCAGCGGGGGGGGGAGGATGGCGAGCGACTGCGCCTTTTACTGTACATCTGGAAAAACGTGCAGCGATTTTCCATGAAAAAGCACCTTCAGAGCAGCAGATGGTTGAAAGGTAGAAGAAGAACGTCCGAACACGGCAGCAGAGATGAAAGCATGCATACATAATAGAGCGTGAAGCCACGAGGTGAGGATGAAGAGCGAGTCGGGGATGTCCCCCCCCCTTCCTCCCCTCCTTTATTTTCTTGTTTCATGAGTAGAAACCAGAGGGTGGGGGGGGCGGGGGGGGGAGGAGGCGTGAAGGCTGGCCTTCTGACCGAGCAGGAAGCGAAGGGAGGTTAAGAGGCGAGGAGGAGGGAGGGAGGGAGAAGGGGGGGGCGGAGTCGGCGAGGAAACTGGCACCTCGGCGAGCCACTCAGATGCCGGCGCACTACGAGAGGAAAAAAAACAAAAACATAAAACCCTGGTGGAAGATTGAGATATTTCTAATTAGAAGTGACTCTGCGTGCCAGTGATCCATGCAGACTATTAGTGTTGTCACGAAACGCTGCGGATGCTACTGAGCATGCTCAGTGAGTCGGGCAGCCCCCGCATCGCTGGGCTGTTTGACGAAGGGAAGGGAAGGGAAGGTCACGTCGCCTGGGTGTGCAGCAGCGGTGAGCGAGCGAGCGAGCGCTCCCCCAGCACGCTCTGGGTTGCCTGGATTCTGCACGCGATCTTCACCGGGGGGCGGGGTGTGCGCCGGGCGCCGCAGCGAGCCGGGTCAGAGCTCTTTTTTTTTTTTTTTTCCCTTCCTTTTCACTTCCTGCGTTGTTTGTTTGAAAATACTGCAGCACAGTTTTGCAGCATTTTTTTTTTTTTTTGGCTTCGACCGAAGCCGATGATGATGATGATGATGATGATGATGGCCTTAAAGCGGGACACGCAGGCCTGTCAGACGCTGCCAAAATACATCCACGCTCAAAACGTTTCCTTACCGGCGAGTTACAACCGTCAAACGTTCAGTCTGACAGAACGAAACCTCTCTGATGTGTCAAAACGGCTTCAGACCGACACAAACACACATTTAACCTTTTTACTTTAGCGAAGAAAACCTTTGAATTTTACACCATATGAGCCCTTTAATATTTACATATTAACATAAAAGATGCAAATCAGCAACTTTAAGAGGCAAAAACAAGAGAATCTGACCCTTAAAAGTTCACGATTAAAGGTTTGAATGACTTCAATTAAAGTTGATTTGAGCAGCCGGTCGTCTAATCTGCTGAATTAAAGGAGATTTAAGAGATCTTGACTTTATATTGAGGAATGTTTGCATACAAGAGATCATCAAGGCAATTTTATTAACATTTATATGCAGTTTGAAATGTTTGCACCACATAATATAGTAGTAATGAAATAATTTATGAGATTTCATGCTTTTCCCTCCATTAAATAACAATATAAAGTATGTTTGTAGTTAATATAAAGATTTAAATATCAGGTCTTCTTGTTTCTTCTTCTTGTGTTGTGATTGATGAGTCGTTCATAAGAGCAGAAGAATAAGCAGCGTTGAGTTATTTAAAGATGCGTCTTCACAGGGTTAAAGCTGCTGCGTGTGTGTGTGTGTGTGTGTGTGTGTGATGGGGGTGGGGGGAGGGGAGGGTTGGTGTTGGTCTACATTCCTCCTGGTTGCATTAAAGTCTAAAATCCTGCTTCAGTCGGGCGACTCTGGCTCTCAGATTATCAGCTCTGCAGTAAATATTTCTCTGTGTGGACGCAGAGGAAACAAAAACATGAAGCGTAATGTTCCTTTAAAGATCATTTTATGTTAATTTATTAAAAGCAAAATGTTAACAGTTATATTCTATTTACAGACATGTGAAGTCTGTCATTCATTGTGTCTTTATTTCTTTATATTTAAAGATTTAAAAGCTTTTTATTTACATTTTCAAACCCAGATTTATATGTTTGAAATGTATTTTTAATCAATGATTTAGTTTCTTCTGACGTCTTATAAAGTTCGGTCATTTTTAAGATGAATAAGTAAGTTCAATTTAAATGTTTTGCAGCTTTTGCACATTTTTCTTTTACACAAATAAGATAAATTCATTTAAAGTGTCACATTGAAACATTTGTGAATGTAAAACAGCAAATTTTGTATTTTCCATGTATTTGCACAGTTTTTGCATTTTTGCAACTGAAATGTATTTTTGCTGCAAATTAATTTCACATTTAATGTTTTAAATTCAACTCAGAACTAAAACAAAAGCCGCAGCTGCAAAGGAAATATGATTTATATTTATTAAATATATATTTAGATGATTTCACCACCTCAGATATGATGAATGAGACATTTAACTGATAAAAACAGAACAAATACATATAAATATTCATAATTTGTATCTTAATAGTCACATTATTGCCACAAACGGTGATGGAAAATTAAATTGTTTATTAATTTTAAATATTTTTCATGTTTTACTGTTTAGATGTTAACATTTCTCTCAATTTTTTGCAAGATTTGCAAAATTCAACATAAACACACACATTTATGTTTTATTTACAATAATCGCTGCTCAGTATTAGTGTATTTATATTTATATTTATATTTATATTTATATTTATATTTATATTTATATTTATATTTGGCAGCTACGAGTCACTTTAGTGTCTGTTGACTGGTCGTCTGCAGGATGGGAAGCATCAGACTCCGCCCACTAAAACAACAGCAGCTTTAGAGAAAAAAACAAAAACAAAAACACACAAATACAAACACAAACATGGAGGAGGGAAAAGATGTTTGAACTGAGTGCAGAAGAAAAAGGTTAAAATTTGCATTTCAGGGATTTAACGGTTGACAGATGACATTTAGGAGCTTTTGTGTATTTTAAACTTTTCCTAAAAAGCCAAAACGATACAATGAAACTCAGATTAACTCATTAAAATTCATCTTAATGTACAACAATTAAAAGAATTAACTGTGGAAATTAAATGTACACATGTCAAAGTTGTGGTTTTATGTGTTTTGAGGATCATTTGTTTTAATTCATCATATGAAAGATGATTTAATATTCAATAAACTACCAATATTAGCTTTTACTGACTGTGTGACATTCACTGACTGTTAGCAGGGTGGGAAATTACCACCATCCTGACAAATCTCTGTAAATTTAGCCAACAAGTGATGAGTTAGTGTCTCCTCCAGTCCTGCTCTGCTGTTAAAAACATTTTTTATATAAAAACAGGTTGATAGTTCCCTGCATCAAACGTCCTGCTGCTTCTGATTGTGTTTCCAGCTGTTGCATGCAAACAGTTTCAACGTTTGTCAGAATATTTTTACTGCTGTAAAACAAGATGTGCGTGCGTGATTCAGGACACTCAGACAACAAAATACACGGCAACAAAAAATCAGCTGAAACCATCTCAGTCTCACCCTGCAGGCAGATACTTTAACTGGCGTTTGGAAGATGAATATTTGGCAGCAGAAGCATGAAGAATTTTCCTACTATTAACCATTTCCTGTCCTGTTGTTCTCACCATTTTGGAACCATTTTCATCCATTTTCAGCGACTTTTCTGTAACAAATGAAGTGCTCCTCCGATCCAGAAAGGCAGATAAACTTCACTTACATCATTTAAAAAACATTTAAGATTATTTTCCTCTAAAAAACAAGACAGATGATCTGATTTTGATACTGGTTAGTGTATTTAGTGTTTGTTTTCGGGGAAGGGCGGGTCTCTCGAGGAAGTTGTGGATGTTTTGGACATTTTCAAATTACTAAATGAGCTAAAATGAGACACAGACTCTTTGCAGTGGAAAAAAAGGAAGAAAACAAGTGAAAATATCTTCTAATCCTGACATTTGATCAACAAAAACCCATTTTTTTGTCTCCCTACAGGATAAAAATCCTCTTTTTAGGAGTATTTTGAGAAGCGTAGATGTGTTTTCTTACCTGTAATCTTTTGCTGTTGTCCTCTTTTCACCTCCTCTCCTCTCCTCTCTTGGGTTTCACATCTTTAAAAAGCTGCACATCCATCCGGGTGTTTACAGCTCTGCAGACGTCAATCATAAACAACAAACAAACATGGAGATTACATGATGTGACACATGCTATTAACGTCTGTCTGTCTGTCTGTCTGTGTGTGTTAATGATGAAGAAGCTGAAGAAGACGATGAACTCCTGCTGCTGCTTCAAACCGCCTGTTCATGATGTTTTATAGGAAGTTTGCAGGATTCAGTGTTTTACTTTTATTTTGAAGTATCATTTTCACTGTAAAACTAGTTCAATGCTGTTTCACAGCTGTTCAGTCGCTCCCAGTTTGGAGGATTTGTCTTGTTTTTGATCAAACTGAGGGATTTTTTTTTTTTTTTCCCTCTTCAGGTGAAAAACCTCATGTGACCCTTCAAGCTGTCGTATAATTTCACAAACACATCACCACCACCGAGACCGTCTGACTGAGCTCCTGACAAACAGGCTGCCTGTTTCAGCTAATACTTTAATTTTTTATCTATATGCACATAAATAACACAAACTTGCTTCATGTGATATTAAAATATCCCCAAAACACAACATGTAAATTTACAGTGAGATTTTTTTCTTAAAAATCTGCAAATTCTGCGTATTTTTCCTTTTTTTTTTTTTTTTTTTTTTGCTGTTGCTTCTAAAGCAGATTTTTAAAAGCTGATATTATATTAACTGATGTTTAGATGAGACTCCATTAAGGCTGCAACTAACTGATTATTTTCTCCATTAATAGATTAGTTGTTTGGTGGATAAAATGTCAGAAAATGGTGAAAAATGTTCAAGATGACGTCTTGTTTTGTCCACAACTCAAAGATATTCACTTTACTGTCACAAACGACTAAAGAAACCTGAATTTAGATGTTTATTTCTTTAAAAAAATGACTCAAAACAATTAATCGATTATCAAAATAGTTGCAGATTCTTTTAATAGTTGGCAACTAATTGATGAATCATTGCAGCTCTAGACTTCATATCCATCCGTATATCATATATCATATGTTATATCCATATAATCAAGCTGAAATAACAATAAAACAACCAGTAAAGATGAAATAATGCACAAATAGAAAAATACCACAGAGTAGGATTTATATAAATAATCCAGAAAGAGTCTGAAAATGACTTTTCATCATCAGATTATTGATTCTGACTCTAATGAGCAGAGAGTTTAAACATTTAAATTCTGTTTTATCAGTTTTTTTCAACACTTGGATCGTTTCAGACATAAAACAGTGTTTGTAAAATACAGATCGTTCCTTTTCGTTCACATCGATGGAAAAATATCTTGTGTGTGTTTGTTTGTTTTTGTTTGTTTTTCTCAGTAAACTGGAATATTTCACCTTCTGTGTACTTTCACCAGCAGCGACGGCGAGGTGATGATTTTTATTTCCTGTGAAACTTCGGCTCTTAAACTGAAATGAATCCAGAATTTGAAAAAAAAAAAACAAAAAACACACAAAACAAGTGAACGTGCCAGACGTGTGTAAGTGTGAACACACAGTGAGGACGACACCAGAGTCTCTTCTCTTTGTCTCACATTCTTTATTTATAAAGAAACTTTAATAAAAACAGCCGACACGCATTTTTAACTGGAAAGATGTTGTGAAACAGATGAAATGATGAACAAAATAAACATTTTCATGATTGCAAATCATGCAGAACAACAAACAGGAAGAAAAGACTCATGCAATAATATAATAATAACATCCGGTCGGTGTATGTAGCCGTGCAAAACACAACATTTAACACACAGAGACATTTAAAATGTTAGTTATCACATGCAAAATACTAGTTAATACACCAGTTAATACATCCACAAACACGGGTCAAAAGTGCAAAATAGATCATTAAATAACAGGAAAAAGACAATAAACAAACTAGCAAAATAATAATATTTTACCTAAATATTCAAACATGATGTTAACGACTACAGTAACTTTATATTGATCTGATTTGACAGGTGAATATTTTTTATTCCTCAGTATGAATCAACAGTGTATGTTTGTACTATTAAAGGTTAGATATTTGGATATTATGGTTAAATATATCTTCATAATTTTAACTTTAATGATGTTTTTCTGCTCTGGATCAAAGTTAAAGCCACATAAACTGATCAGTATCTGAAACAGTGTAAAACTTTGTATATCTGTGTATAAACAGTTAATAAATGGTTTATAACACACTGTAACGTAATATTAATCAGATTAAGTGTTTATTCATTTATTTGTTGACACCCAGAAGTGTTTGCTGCTGTTTAAACAAATGATTAATGACAATATAGTAAAACACAGCTGTGATGATATAAAATATGTCTCGAGAAGTTACAAATACTTTACATTAATAAACTCTTATATCGGCTTATAAACCATTTATTAACTGTTTATATACTGAATATTGATGCTAAACTGTGAGACTTAAAGTAAAATTTGACCTATTTTCTGTTGGATTTATTTTACTTTTTGGACTTTTTGAGTTTCAAGATGACAAAAATGCAAAATTTAAGACTTTCTCACTTTGGTTTTCTTACAGTTTGCAGATTGATGAGAGAAATAAAAATATTACAGTATTACAAACATGATCAAAATAACAGCTGATTGTAAAAAAAACAGACATTTTACAGTAACGTGTGGATGGTTTCAGCAGATATTAGACATAAATTTACACACTTTTATTATGTTTTATGTATTTTATTGTGTTTTATGGTGAAGTCTGTGTGTTTTCTTTATTTTTTAACTTGGCTCTAAGATAAAATTCCTCTTAAAGACAATAAAGTTAAGAGATTTTAAGCTAACATTATGAAGACAGGATATCTTGTGGAAGGGAAGTTTCTCTTTATTCCAGCAGAATTAAAGCTTAAAATAGTACAAAATGACAGTTCGTCCCATTTTAGAAAAGTTTAACATTTTATAATTCTGTCTTCACAGAGCTCTCGAGGGTTTGTTCATGTTTTTGTGTTTTCTCTCTCTGATCTCCAGACTTTTCCGGCCCTCGTCCTCTCGGTCCTCCTCACCGGTGTCCGTCGGAGCGCCGAGCCGCGCAGGCCGGCCGGGATTAGCAGAGTGGAAGATGGTGCTAATGACCTGTGAAGGACTTTGTTTAGCGGGACGGGGGTCAGATGCCCGAGCGTTCACCCTTTAAACTTCAGCTCTGCAGCAGATTAGACGCCACTTAACACGGAAGCTCAAAAGGCCGCTGACCAAAATAACCCTGAACGCCGGACACACTCACCTCCAAAATCTGATTCTGACTCTTCTACACCTACGCGTTTGGCTGCGTATCACACCTCGACACTCTCACGCCGCCGAACAAAGTTTCTCCACAGCTATTTACTTTTTTGATGAGACAGTTTAAGATTTAAAGATTCATTTTTGCCAGTTTGAAGTTTGTAGTTTATTTGGAGAAGGTTTTCGTGAGCTGCTCGTGTGAAGAAAACATTTAACCTTTGAGAACTTTGGACTCTTTTGTTACAAAAACACACTGAAAACATTTTAAAATATTGCAAAAAAGTTTAGATATTGGTTCTGGATCTCTGGTATCGTATCAGCACAAGTATTAAAAGCAAATATCTGTAACAATATTACAACGCTGTATGTTTTTATACACTGTAAAGCCCCTGGAGTCTGTTTACTGTTTTATTTACTGTATACTCACATAACTTTATTTAAATACTCATGTAAAGACACGCTGAGAAAACCCAGTGTAAAGTGCTGATGTGAGGTTTTCACATTGTGTATTAAACTGTGATTTATTCATATTTTCAGTGTTTTACAGTGACATATGCATACTTTCAATGGAAAAAAAAACAAACAAAAATTATTTGTACATGTAAATAGACAATATTACAATTTTAATTCACATTATTCTTTTGTATTTGTGTGTATAAACAGTGAAACAATATTGTTTACTTGAACTGGAACTAAAGATTTGTACATTTTTATTGGCGTCTGTGTCATTTTTCTTACAATTTGAGCTCCTGGAAGCTTCATACTTTATGAAATTAACAAAACTTCATAACAAAACTTAATAGCTGAGTTTGTGTAAATAAAAAGGACACCATGTATGTGGTGAGAGGACGTAAAAGACAAAAATGAAAGTACAGAAAGTCAGCAGATATTAACCAAAGTGAACCTGGACTCCAGAGAGTTACGACCTACTTTAATGTCGTTGCTAATTTGATTTTTGTCATTGTTTTTTTGCAGAGTATCAGCAGCATGTTGCACACTGCTTTAACAAATGCTGACATGACGTAGCACCAGACTAACGTTGATTATGTGAGGAGACAAACGTAAATTGATGTTTTTCTGAAATAATAGTTTTTGTTTCATATCTGTGTTTGTTTAACCAGCTGCAGGAAACAGTCAAGTTTTTTCTGTGAGATTCTTCGTGTAGCTGTGACGGTTTGGACAAACACTGAAAAAAATCTTCTTCTGCTGCAGAAGTTGAATGAATGACATGAATCGTGTGCGTCATTAAGTTTCGACAACTAAAAGACTAACAAATGTTTTCAAAATTTAACCAATCTTTGATTGGACCCAGTATTTGTATTTGTATCTGTATTTGTTGAGGCAGCAAAATTATTTTATATTTCTATTTGTATTTGAATAAAAGTGGAAGGAGGCTTAAAAATCCTTTTGTTGTTTTTATTACGCTTTTAATTTTAGAAAATTGAAGATGGAAATGAAATTGATGTCCAAATTAAGAAATGTGCATCATGTAGCAGGTGGATGTGACTCCTCTCATTGAGACCTGCTGATAGACGTCACAGCGGAGCAGAGGAGAGACACTGAGATAGCGACTATAACTGACCTGCTCGCTGCTATTTGACATGTTTTGTTCTTTTCTTCCCAAAAACAAATCATTCTAAAAAATATTTGTATGAAACAAATATTCGTTGAAAACCCACTATTTGTGCTTTGCCTAATAACGTATTTGTATTCGGGCACACCCCCGGTGGATACTGTAAAAAAACAAATAATTTTTAAAATATTTGTATGAAACAAATATTTGTAAAAAATCCCACTATTTGTGCTTTGCCAAATAATGTTTTTGTATTCGGACACCCCCCTAATGTGGACACAGCTACCCAATGAGGACGGATATTGACACATTTTAATTGTGCTTGTAAAGAGTCCATTATCCGTACCGGATACTCGTTTCATCCGAGTATTCAGCTCAACCCTATTTCTCACGTCAACTTCCTGTCAATCTCAGCCCAGCCTGCTGTTTTCATCCCCTCTTCTCATCAAGGTACTTCCAGATCAAAATAGTGTTTTTTTTAGCGCAGTGGTCTGCAAACAAGCAGCTTAAAAGGTTGAACTCAAAAGACGCATCCTGGCTTTTACACTGTGACCAATCAATCAATCAACCGGTCAATATGTTTTTTTAATACAGTCTGAAAGAGAATCAAAATTCTTGCCCTATTAAAACAGAGTCGTTACAACCAATATGCCGACTAACATACAGATAGACAACACTGCATTCCTTTTTTCTCACACCACAAACCTTTCTTCTTCTTTTGTTTATTACGTCTCTTTCAGGTGACACACAAATGACGTCATTGGCTGCAAATATCATTTCCAAAAATCTTTATGAGAACGACTGGCAGCGACTAGATCTGAAATGACCTTCATATACAAGTTGTTATTTTATGTTGTTTTCCCAATTTCATTGTGTTGGTAAATGTAACTGCTGCCTGTATTATGTTCACAGGTAACGTTCCTCCTAATGAATGAAGCTACATTTATATATCGGTATGAAGTCAGAAGGAAGTGGAGGGTGGAGACCCGACCATGATCTTTCCTAACCTTAAAGGTGACATATTCTGCTTTTTCTGTTTTTTTGTTATTTATATCCTGTTATAATGTCGGACGTTAAACATGGTCAAAGTTCCAAAACTAGAGAAGAACGTATGTAGAAATGCTGCCTGCAAGTCAAAAGTCAGGGCTTCTACTCATAAACGTCTGTAGCCTTGGTTGCTAAGGTGGTTGCTAAGGTTTTTCCATGTGTTCACGTTATCCACTCTCATATTTCGGATGTGATTCAGCTCCAACGTGAACAGATGGATTTGAGAAGTTGACATTTCGAAAAGTTTATTACAGCTATAGTCACTATCAGCAGATATTTGGATGGAAAAAAAAGAACAACGTTGTCTCTGAACATTTAATTCGTAGATTCATAATTTCATTCATCAACATTTTTGCAACTTGCCGAATACGTCAAAGAACATTTTCTCGTTATGTTGAGAGAAAACATAAATTCAACCAACGTTACGCTGGGGGCGGCTGTGGTCAGGAGGTCGAGTGGTTTGTCCACTAATCAGGTGTCCTTTGGCGTTTTGGCAAAATACTGAACCCCAAACTGTTCCCAATGGTTGTATCATCACCTTGCATGGTAGCTTATTACTATCAGTGTGTGATTGTGAGTGTTAATGAGCGTCAGAAACATTGTAAAGCACTTTGGATAAAAGCACTAAATAAATGAAGCCATTTACATTTTAAAACATATAAAACGTATATATGAACGTTTCCCAGCCTTTAGCAAACAGATGATTTGATATTTTAGGAATAAATCTCGTTTGAGTACAAGACACAACCTGTTGCTCTCACAGACACAGAATAAAACCCAAATCTTCACCGGCTTCAACTTTACTTTTACGTTACGTCTGAGCTGCTGTTTATCGACTGTCTGCCCGCTTCATGTTCACTGTTGCAGTCGAGTGTGTCGTGTGTTTGTTGTGGGGTTTTTTTTTCCGTCAGATTGGCTGCGCGGTAAATAAAAGGTAGTTGAGCGTGCCAGAAACCAGACACCAAACGAGACGACGCACCATCACCACCTTCACACTCTTAATACTGATCATTACTAGCAGACAACATCTCCTGTCTCCTCTCTGCTCGGCACAGGACAGATGTGTGTTTTTTTTTTTTCAACTGTATCTTCAATTTGAAATCCGACACTGCTGCATGAGGAACTCGTGTTGGAACTGACCTCTTGATGAACTCCTAAAAATGGTGAAAGTGATGAAGACGTTCCACTGAAGCAGAAAAAAATCACATCACAACAGTATTAATTCAGCATCATATCTTTCCGCGCTGTACTCACATAATATCATCACGCTGCTCAACTGGTTTAAATTCAAAAGGAAGTCAGGAAAAAATGCTGGAAAAATAACACATCAAGTATCCGGAATAACGAGGATTAAATGTCACCTGTCGAACCCAAAGATGTCACATCTTCTGGAAGGCTGTTCCAAATTTAAACCCCCCAAAATTTAGAGAATTTAGCTCCAAAAGTCCTCAAATTGTGTCAAGATTTTTGACTCTTCCTATAGCATAAGTGTAGATTTGGGTACGGACAGCAGAGACATCCCTACCAATATTTTTACATTCTTAATACACATCGTGTTACCGGTAAGATCTCTGCAGAGCTGCCACACTTGTGTGTTTTCTGTGAAAAGTGTGTTACTATAATAAAAAGTGAAAGAGCAGGATATGAGGGATACTTGACTTGATCTTGCAAACCTCAACTTCAAGCTGTATCATTCATTGTCGACTAGCTGATATGTAAAACGGCAGGTTCACAATATCTTAAGTGTGTCTTAAACCAGCAGTCAGGTGTCCGTATGAGCAGTGAAAGAGGTTTTCCTCGCTGTAATCATTCCTCCTGTTCATACTGGATATTAAAAGATCCTTCAAATGTGCTTTCAATGGAAGTGATGGAGGATAAAATCCACAGTTTGTCCACACAGTCATTTAAAAGTCTCTGTGAAGCTTAAATTCAGCTTCAGCAGTCTGAGTTAGTCATATCAAGTGGATATCTGACACATTTACAGTCTTTTTAGCATCAAATTCCCTCTTTGTGTTTCCTCGGACAGTGTTTCCCTGTTGAGCTGCAGGTGGAAGTATAGTAACAAAAAGAGGAACTTTGGCACTAAAAAGACTGTAACATTGAAAGATATCTACTTGATTTGACTCATTTGAACAGCACCTGACTATTGTTTTAGCATAGACCTGAAAAACTGTGAACTCGTCCTTTAAGATATGTGTGAGTTTGTCTGTTGTGTTGCCTAAATCAACGATCTGAAAGAAGCGAAGAGCTGCAGAATCCTTCACGTTATCATACATGTATTTTCTTCTAACCACAATTTTAATCTCAGATTTATACACATTTTTTAAAAAAATGTGAAATATTAGTTTAAAATTAGAGAAAAAAAATTATGATACATGTCTGGTTTCAAGCAAGTTAAATCAGCAAATACAGTGTGTGTGCATATGAACATGCAAGTGCACATACACAACAGTTTATTTTGGCCATCTAATAAAAAAAAATGGCCCTACAAAAGATAAAACCAAACCTACGTCTTTTACCTACAGTGTTATACTTTAAAATCGACTTTCTGGTGTTTGGAGCCCATTTGACATGTCGTGAAAATATTGGAAGGTAACATAAAAAAAAAAAACCAGAACACCAGTTACAATGGAATTAATCCTTAACAGCACAAATATTTCATATTTCTCTCAACAAGTTAAGTTAAATCCTAAATGTCTTTGATGCACAAAATAAAAGCTCAGAAAATCGAAATTGTTCCGAATCTGTTCACGAAAAACAGCAGATTTCGTTAGCATGTGTTAACTGATAACTGTCTTGGAGTGCAAAGACTTCATTCAGACCTCTTTTCATTTTAAAACACTGAATCCTCCAGTCTGGTCACTCTCCTGTCTGTCGTCTGAACTGTTCCTCTCTCACACACAACACCTGAGTCGTGTTGTGCAGCGACGCCCTGACTACCCTTCAAACCCAAGAGCTTCTATAGGGGGGACTTTGTCATCCCGTTGATGTGAGCGTCTGTCCCGGAGGCTTTTCTGGCTCAGTCAGGCGTGAACGGCGGGAGTGTCGAGGAAGGAGCAGAGACGATGTCTGCAGGCGCATGTTTTGATCTCTGAAACCGTCCCTATCAAACAGATTACGGGCGGAAATACCTGACATGATGGCAGACAAAAGAGAATCAAGTTCTGAGGGAGGTCAAACCGGGCGCCAAACCTGATGCTCTGTAGTCTGTTGTGTCAGATCAGAGCTAAATGTGGGCTGAACTCACATGATGTTTTTATTCTGCTGAGCTCAACGGGCAGAGTGAAGCTCTGATACGATCATTGCTATAATTTCTGTTCATTATTGTTAAGATTGTTGTTATTACAGTCTTCTGGGTTTCAATGGAGAGTAAAATTGTAAATCTAATGGCAACGTCAGACTCCTTTTTCTTCCTGTCGAAGCATGTTGTTCTTATGAAAAATGAATTTGTCTTCAGCGTTAATGCAAAGTTGGCATCCAGCTTCAAAAACCCCTTCAGCCAAATCCAGTGTTCGTTGTCTTAGTTTTTTTTTTTGTTTAGTTTTTTTTTTTGACAAAAATGCATATGGAGTTGTGAAGTGAGAGGAGATATTTCAGGCGTCACTGGTTCCTGTAGTAAAAGTTCATTCATTTTTCTGATAAACAATGTTAACGTGACTCACAGTTGGAGCTCTTCGACAGCTTAGATCTACGGGAAACTCTCCTGATTGAATCATCAGTACAAGAGATGAACAACTGTGTCAGAAAATATCTGGTTCTTTGATAAAAAAAAAAGGTCGAAGATACAATCCTGTGAACATTAAAACTTTGAGGTAGAAGTTCACTAGAGAAGATGTTGATGGGGAATCACTGAGCTTCAAATTTGGTGACATGTGCTGCTAACGGTAGGTAGTAATTAAAGGATGTTGAGAAAAATGAGTCGGTTCAGTTTTAATTTCTGGGTCACTTTTGAGTGAACTCAGCATCTGTGGTGTCACGTTTCGTTTAAAACTTAAACAACGAAGCGTTTTAAATTCATTACTGCTCTGATTCACATCTCTGTCTGGCTTCTTCTCTATAGCAACAGCAGCTGAAGCTCATGGGTATCGCAGTATTCTTAGCCAATTAGGAAACGTGCGTCATGTAGCAGGTGGATGTGACTCCCCTCGTTGAGACCTGCTGATAGACGTAACAGCGGAGCAGAGGAGAGACACTGAGATAGCGATGTAACTGATCTGCATAAGGGTATTTAGCATGTTTTTTTCTTCCTGAAAACAAATAATTTTTTAAATATTTGTATGAAACAAATATTCATAAAGAAAACCACTATTTGTGCTTTACCGAATAATGTATTTGTATTCGGGCACACCCCTAATGTGGACACAGCTACCCAATGAGGATTTTCCTTCATCATGAGTATGGATATTGACACATTTTACTTGGATGTAAAAAGTCCATTATCCGTACCGGATACTCCTTTCATCCGAGTATTAAGCTCAACCCTATTTTTCACGTCAACTTCCTGTCAATCTCAGCCCAGCCTACTGTTTTTATCCCCTCTTCTCATCAAGGTACTTCCAGATTAAAATGGTTTTTTTAGTGCAGTGGTCGACCAACAAGCATTCTCCGAAATGAAACTGGTGGTCGAACATAAACCTACAGGTTTGTTACGTTATTGAGGAGAACATATAGAACATGGAGAACCACTGCTGGAACCAGCAACTCCTTCACAACTCTTAGTTTTACCCACATTCTAGTCATTTGGTTACTATTAAGTTTTAGTTTCAGGGTGTTTTTAAAGCTCTAGTCTGTTTGTTCTGGTCTGAATCTGTGGATGAATTGGTAGACTTGTGGTTCAGTTTCTTTTCATAGAAAAAAAAAAATCCAAGTGAACCAAAAGGCATCAGAAAAAGCCAGGTGAGAAGGTTCTCACCTGAAGGAAGGAAGAAGGTCCTGAAGAGGGTCCTGCAGCTCAAACTTGCAGCCGTGTAGTCAGTCAGATGGAGGTCGGATCATGTTCCCACCATAAACGAACCGCTCCAGAATTGGTTTGTGACTGGACTTCCTCTAAAGGGTCTCTGTGTGGTTGATTTTTGCTAGTTTCTGTCATGTATGCTTAATGTTTATGTCTTCTAAGCATTCTGAGCCTTATATGTTACAGTTACCACGGTTACAGGCGTTGTTCTTGTTACTAAAGTTGTCATTCACAAACTGTTTGAACAGTGGGAAAGTAGGAGATGCACAGGTGTAACTGATAAAATGATTGATGGAGTTTTCTGGGTGCTCGTATTGTTCATGCTGGCTCACTGTCACACTGTCATGGTTTAATGGGACACTTGAATAGAACAGAGACGCTGTTAATGTGATCATTTAACACCTGTACTTTTCTTACAAAGACAAATCTGAATATCTGTTATGAAAAAGATCCACTTCAGCTACTTTAAAGGATTTAAAAGCTTGACTGCCCACATTAAAGGAGACATACTCTGCTTTTTCTGGTTTTCTGTTTTTATATCCTGTTCTGATGTCGGATGTTAAACACGGTCAAAGCTCTAAAACTTTAGATGAACATATATAGAAATGCTGCCTGCAAGTCAAAAGTCAGGACTTCAACCTGCTCTGAACGCTTTGTTTGCAACGTTTTTTTCTACCTTGCCAACAAGCTGACGTTGGTTCGTTGTACATGCCCATAAATGGCCATCTGTTCTGTAGCCTTGGGTACTAAGGCTGTTGCTAAGGTGGTTGCTAAGGTGTTTCCATGTGTTGTTCATGTTGTCCGCTCTCATATTTCAGATGTGATTCAGCTCCAACATGTAAGGATAGATTTGAGAAGTTGACATTTGGAGTAAAAAAGGAGAAAAAGAAGTGAAATCCTGCTACTATAGTTTGTTTACGTAGCCTCCGGAACCGGAGGAAGCTTCCTGAAAGCTGACCAATCAGAACAGAGTGGGCTCATCAGGAGGCGGGGCCTTAAAGAGACAGGAGCTAAAACGGCCTGTTTCAGACAGAGGCTGAACTGAGGGGCTGCAGAAAGGACCAGTAGAAGATAAATAAGGAGTTTTTAACTGGAATTCATACAAAGATATTCTAGTAGAGCCCCAGAATATAAATATAGAGCTGGAAATGAGCAGAATATGTCCTTGTTAATCCCGTATTTAAAGATAGCAGATTAAAACAATGTTAATATTGCCACTACATCCACTCTTGATAATGTTACGTTAGCTTACTTTTTTATAAACGCCAGCGTGTTCTGCATGTTTTTGAAGTTTGTCACGTTTGTTTTGTTGCTGCTTCTCGTTTTATTTTCAGTTGTTTCCGTTGGCCGTCTTTAGTGGCAAAGACGTAACGTTAATGAAACACAAAATGCTGCTTACTTTTGCAACAGGACAAGCAGCTGAATTAACATCTGAACACGAGATAGTTTTGTGTGTCAGAGGATAATGTTCGACCAATCAGGAGTTACAAGGTGTGATTCTGCAGATACATGTGCAGGTTGTTTAATAAAGACTTTCGGTAACACTTTATAGTAAGGGATCACTTCATGCATGAAAAAGCATGAATTAATTCACGTAAAACCTCCTAAAACTATCAGGAATGTACAAGTCAGGTTTTTATCCCGTCATTTTAACTGCAGACTTAACAATGAAGAAGACATGAACATCATTAATAACTCACAAATCATGATGATTGAAAGAAATATCTTCCACTAGTATTGTTCTTGTATTAAGGCATGCATAAGATAATGTTAATTCTTCTGCATCCCTGATAGTTCATGAGGTTTTTCATGCATGAAGTGATGATAATTCATGTAACACATTCACATTATCAGTATTTGTCATTTGTTATATATTGTTATATATTTTGTTATAATTCTAGTTTTCAGGTTACTTTTTCACTCGGTTTCCATCCAGTTTCTATCATGAATAAAAAAGGTTGTCATTAACACAATTAACAATGAAAACTATGACTGTAGTAAACTAAAACTAAATAATCATAAGCTTAATTCCTAAAATAATATTAGCAAGGCAGAGACTAATGAAAACAGCACTGATTGGTTGTAAAAGGCGGCTTATGGGAGCTTTGATCATATGGCAGTTGTTATTGCTCAGACAAACTGAATGGAGGGATTTGAGACATTTTCTTAAGGATTTATCCCGTTGAATTTGTAAGAAGGTCGGGGTTCAGGTGACCTCTGACCACTGGCTTCCTTGTTATTGATTGTCTGATTGTTTTGAAGTTGTTTACTGCTGCTGCGATGGGAACTCTTCCGACAGATAAATTCTTGTCTCTTTTTGTCTGCCTTTCCATAATGAAACGGCACATATAATATATTTAAGATCAAAGATTTCAAGACTATTTTCTCAACAGGCGGAAGTAGAAAGAAAGAAAGTAGTTTGTTTCCTATTGTGGTCAATGTTGGCGTCTTTTAACCATGACTGCAATCTTTCCCTAACCTTAATCTTAATAGTTTTTACACCTAAATCCAACCAAGCTTTAACCATAGAGATGACACGTCATGACAACAGTCAGGAAGGTGTTAACAAGCAATGTTGTACACACCAAGTTTCCCTATCGTAACTTATAGATGGGTTTCAATCTGAATATAGTGCAAAATTTAACCTAATTTCCAGAAAATACGTAAAAGAAAACTTGAATTCATGCTTGTTTCCTTCCACTACTGCTCTGTGCACTGAGCTCCTCTCTCCTCCTCCTCCTCCTCCTCCTCCTCCTCTCCATCTGTACGCATTCATGCCCCATTAATGCATGTTACTAACTTGGCTTCTTCCCCCGGAGTTTTTGTGCTTTCTCGTCTAGCAGGTGACCTTCGGTTGCGGACCGCCTGCTGCCCGTGGCTGCGGGACCTCCTGCCGTCTTAATGTAACTTATAGATAAGTTATAAATATATAAAACAGACACTTAAGGTCTATATGAATGTAATAGTATTTTTTTTTCTTCATACATTTGAGCCATGAGGGCTGTGGATGCCTTTCTGTAGCTGTAATCCACCTGCATGAGGGCTGTCTGTCTGTCTGTCTGTCAGCTTTTATCCTGCGTGACTCTGGTTACAAACTTCAGTGTTTCAGAACTACTGAATAAAAAACCCTAAAATATTCTTCTAATAATCAAAATGTGGCAAGATAATAAATAAGTTCGGATGAAGAAGAGAAAAAAACATATTACTAGAGCAAAAAGTGACTTTTCTTGTGAAATACCGGAGAGGTTTATCTGTTCAGGCCTATAATAATGATTCAGATCAAACAGTTTGACAATATTGATTGTCTTCCCTTTATTTATTGATTTATTTGTCTTTATCTTTCTCTATTACTGTAACATTCATAATTTTAGAGTTAATTTTCCTGTGGCTCTGAAACATTATACACAATCCTTAGAGTCCTGACAATAATACTAAGAGGAGCTAATATTGTGTCTGTGGTGAGCAGCTGCTACTCCAGAGTTAATTTGATCATTTGATTTATCTTAATTTCTCCCATCACTTGTCATTGGCTCGGTTTTTCTTTGATTTTTTGTTTTTTTAACGTAGTAGTCGCCGCCGCTACAACTGCCACCTTTGTTTGTAGTTCTGTTGCTGAAAAGCTGAGCGCAGTCTGTGGAAATACTGGTTGATTCAAACATCGTTTTAACTGGAGGCAAAGATGTTCTCATGCAGGAAATGTGTTTGCATCAGCAGTAACTAAAAACAGCTCTGATACAGCGTCAGGAGGGAGAACATTAAACAGTAACGCTGTATCGTTTGAAGGCAGCAGGAAAGACTCCGCTAACAATGAAAACTATTATATATAAATATACTGAATGGCTAATATCACAACGGTCTATCACTAATAATTTCTGTCGGTTTATTTGGATGTTGAATAAACTTTTCTTATGTAGAAGTTACACAAAACATCACACCACCACCAAAAAGAAAATAAAGTTGCACTGCATTGTCTCCTCTGTCGATGGGTGTTATGGTGCTTCAGTTTGTGGACCGCAGTCATGACAGCCAACAGTAGGGAGGTCAAAGGTCAGTGTGCGTGATTAGTTCATCGCTGTAGCCTAGTTTTACCTCCTTACAGCTCAGTATTGTCAGTGGAGGTGAAATAAAATCATCATCTCTGTTTGAGACATTTCTGTGGTTTTAATCCACAATTATTTACTTAAAGATGGAAAATTCTGAACTGTGCATAGACTGAGAGAAATATTTGTATTTATCTTTCTGTGGAGTAATTTAATTTTGTGGCATAATGACACAAAATATAAATAATGACACATATTACAGCAGTGATTGGATTCAGTTTACACTCAGCAAAGTTACTGTCAGTCCATAATTGGATTTGATTAACGTCCATTTTATGAAGTTGTAACTTAAACCAATTTCATCTAAAAGTCTGATAACCTTGATAAAAAACAAAAACAAAACAAAAATACTGATGTTTTATATTTTTTAAAAGTTAATTGAGCCAATAACTGACATGAGGCATTAAAGCGTTAATCATCTGCCCCAAAAGAGCAGCTCTGCAGTGACGTTAAGTCACATGATTCATGTGCGTCGTCATTTAATCACTCAAGCTGTGTCTCATATCACATACTTCTGTTAGTACACTGTGTACACTATGGACTTACTGGCGTAGTGTGAGAATTTGACAGGGTAGTGTTGTCTCAAATCAATCACAGCTGTTGTGCACTCACTGGAAATGATGATCGCAAATTAGCATTAGCTAGCGTTAGCATTCGCATTAACGTTCGTGCTACTGAATCATTACAGACTGTTAAATTAACCCAAAAAACATACTGATGGCTTATATCCGACAACAGTATAGTGGTGCTTAGTGCTAAAAAACACATGTATAACTTACATTGGAACTATGGATACTTCTCGCCCTCAATGGTCGCCATCTTGGCTACGTAGCGGAAGGGGAGGGACCACTTTTCAAACTGGAAATGGCGGCCGAGTACGTTGTAACTTCGGTGAACATCGCCATATTATACAAATGTAAGTTATACATGTGTTTTTTAGCACTAAGCACCACTATACTGTTGTTGGATATAAGCCATCAGTATGTTTTTTGGGTTAATTTAGCAGCCTGTAATGATTTGGTAGCGCAAACGATAACACAAATGCTAACGCTAGCTAATGATAATTTGCGATCGTCATTTCCGGTAAGCGCACAACGGCTGTGTTTGATTTGAGACAACACTACCCTGTAGAAATTCTCACACTACGCCAGTAAGTACACAGTGTACACAGTCGACTAACAGAAGTATGTGATTTGAGACACAGCTCAAGTTTTCCACCTCAGCCAAGCATTTGGGATACATGTGTGTCTATGTGAAAACTTTTTGCAAATATCTTATAATCTGGCTCCTACATTACCCACAATTCAACTGGACTCAATTCAATCAACTGTAGAGATTCTGGTGCGTTATGCTAGTAGGGGCTAACGTAGCCTGGAGCTGTTAGCCTCCAGCAGACATGAGGAGCTACAGAGGTCTGATAACCTCACTTCTCTCTAACTCCTCACCCTCAGATTGTTTTTTTTTTAACTTTTCAAATTTGTAGTCTCGGGTGACATCACTTGAGTCAATTTATCAGATTTCACACAGCTTCCTCTGGAGACACAAAAGACTTTATATGACTTTTTATACAGAAAACACCTGGAAACATCTGTGGAGTTCAACTTTAATGAGAAATACCTCATCGAAGCAGCCAGTCTCCGTCTTGTTTGCTCCAAAATGTCATGCAGAAAAACCCGAAGTCTCTCTGGTTGTTTGGACGCTCTGTGATTCAAACATTTAGATGTTTGTTGTGTTAAAAGGAGAGTCGCACATCATCAGGACAGCCGTCAGTGAGAGTCGATCAGATCAGCGTTTTGTCGTCCACATCCTGTCCTGTCGTCTGGTTCTACATCGGAGCAAGCAGCTGGTGAGAGAGCAGTGTGTGTGTGTGTGTGTGTGTGTGTGTGTGTGTGTGTGTGCTGACTGAGTGTAAAACTGCGTTCCTGCAGGGGACAGTGATGGTCCAAACGCTCAATCACCATCACTTATCAGCCCTGCAGGGTGGCAGCGTCTCCATTCCCGCCATTCTCAACACGCCATCACTGTCAGGTGAGAAACACACAGTGTCTCCAGTCTGCTGATTCACATGTTCCAACAAACACTCTCTCTTTTGTGGCTTCAAAACCTTCAGCAGCTCTTTTAGTTATGAGTTATGGATGATTTTATATTGAATACCAACGTTCACAGTGTCAATACAGGAATGAGTGACTCCTTTATGTATTGAGACAAATTAACGGGTGGATGTCAGGATGGTGGATGGGTCTCACCACCCACCTTCAGTGTTTTCTTTTTTAAAAACCACAGTCTTTCTCTAACCTGAACCGTACTGTAGTTTTTGTGTAGTCACACACAGATACTGTAGACAGGAGGAACTGTAAAAACGCTGGAAATGACATCACAAAGATGTTGTTATTAAACGTAATTTTGGGGTTTTGTAGAATCGTCAACAGATAAATTCCTGAAATGATGAATTTAAATGACTTGTTTTATCTGCCTTTCCATAATGAAACAGCACATATAATATATTTAAGATCAAAGATTTCAAGACTATTTTCTCAACAGGCGGAAGTAGAAAGAAAGAAAATAGTTTGTTTCCTATCGTGGTCAATGTTGGCGTCTTTTAACCATGACCACAATCTTTCTCTAACCTTAATATAATAGTTTTTATACCTAAATCCAACCAAGCCTTAACCATAGAGAAGACATTAACAAGCAATGTTGTACACACCGAGTTTCCCTGTTGTAACTTACAGCTGGGTTTCAACCCGTATCTGGTGATACGGTTTCCTACAAACATATATGGACCCTGGAAACGTCTCCTATGTGTACTTGCATGACAAAGCACAGGTCTAGAAGCTCCGGGAGTTCGTCTTGTCCAATGTTTTGCCCTGATGAAGGTTTTACCTTTATCATAAAATACTGATATTAGACTAGAGCAGTGATTAGTCAATTAATCGAGTCCAATGCCAGATATCCACTGGTTCCAGCCTCCTAAATAAGAAGATTTTATGCTTTGCTTTGTCATATATGATCTGTGTCTTCAGTCATCGGTTGAATGAAAGAAGAATGTGCCTCAGGGCTGTTTGAAATTATAAAAGACATCGTCTGTCAAAACAATTAAGTGATTAATTGAGAAAATAATGGGCAGATTAATTGCTGAACCTTTTCTTTTCTCCTTATTTGACCCTTTTGCTCCGTAGCATTGAGCCTTGAAGGCGGCGATCTTCCCCAAACTAAAAACTGCTGGATACATCTGTGCTGTGAACAGCTGTTTTTCATTCTTTCCTCGGCAATTGAAAATAAAGGAAAAAAAGGTGCAAACAATTCCTACCAAAGAAAGTCCTGTAATTCATGTCATACTGTCTTTATGACTCAGTGTGACTGTGAGACCACGACCACGTTAATAAATAACACATGATGAGTCAGAAATCCTGACATCCTGGCTCTGAAACCACATTTAAAACATCAAATAGAGAGATGCAAATCATAGAAAATATATTTTTACCGTTAAATGTATATTTAAATGTAAAGAAATAAATATTAAGAAAAGTATAAAGATGATTTTAATGGCGAGTCAACCGTTGGTTTGTGGACTCCCGTTCTGAAGCCTTGAGTTCAGTGTTTTGACCGTCGCCATCTTGATTTTTTGGAGCTAGATGTGACCATATCTGGACGAGAGGGTGGGGCTGACCCTAACGCTAGCGCTAACAGCTAGCCTAGTTAGCACGGTGCATGTACAGTCTACAGTTAACTGTGATATTGCTAATGCTAATGCTAATTTCGGCTAGAGAAAAACAGGCTTAAAACAAAATGTGCTCACCATAAAAACTGAACATCTGAGTCTTTAGAGGGTCTTTTAGTTCAATCAAACACTTAACAAAACTTTTTTAGGCGACCAAAACATTACAGTTAACTTTCATGAACTGAAAACACACTAAAATAGTGACAGTTACGCCTGTACTGCTAATCTGGGGTTACGTTATATTATGTAACAACCAAGCAGCAACATCCAGGGCTGAAACATGAAGCCAATGCTGAAGTGCCAAAAACTGCAGTTCCTTGAATGACCACTTGAGGCTCCAACAGCAAGTCAATCCCCATAGACCTCCATGTTAAAATGCCCAACTTTACAGCAGAAATAAACATGTTTACAGCCTGGTACAAACAACGGTTTTGGTCTCTGTAGCTAATTTCCTCTTTCATGACAACTGTACGGGGGGTGAATTTTTTTATAACTCACCCATTTAAATTTTATTAAGCCGTAAAGTTATGCATAATGAAGGACATAGCTGCTTTGAGTGACAGCCATTCGGCCCGCCTCTTTACCCATTTTTGATTGGCTGGGAGTTAGGCAGAGTCATGCACTGCTAAGATGGCGACGGCCGGAGCGGCTCACTTTGAGCTTCAAAACAGCTCTTCAGAATCCAACGGGTGACGTCACGGTACCTACGTCCATATTTTTATACAGTCTATGGTGACAACCAACGTGGTTGCCGTGGTAGCGAAACCCTGCTTTATTGTCTGTTTTACTCTACATTGAACCATAATTTATAAAATGAACATCATGCTGTATTGAAGAAGACTTGAAACTCGCGATTGAGACCATAAACTCATCAGGAAAGTCTTTACTGAGGTAATAAATCAAGTGAGACGTCGACTTCCATACAGTCGGACCGGTGGAGTCGGTTTAAGTCACTTCCGCATTGGCCTCATTTGTCAGACCCGAAGCTTCCCGCCTGGTTTGGGACCACTCTTTGGGTGGGTGTGACATCACTGTCTCAGGCACAAAATTACATCACCACAAATCCTCCCCCCCTTCCTCCTCCTCCTCCTGGCCTGACCCCGCCCGTCTGGGCCGCCCCAGCTGCCAAAACAAGCGAGCGGACCGAGGCGCTGCCCTGACCTAAATTCTCCCAGCGAGACTGCTCTTAAAGCGGCAGAGACACAGACAGACAGACACCACTGAGAGACGGAGAGACACGAGCGTCGAGTCTGAGACGCAGACGGAGACGTTCAGAGACAAAGACTGAAGAGACGCAGATGGAGAGAGACAGAAAAATACAAAAACACAGACAGAAAGAAAAATACAAAAACACAGACAGAGACAGAAAAATACAGACAAAGACGGAGACAGGAAGACATATAGAGGCGACAGACGGAGACAGCGTCTTCAATCATATTTTTCACCGAAACCTGGTTTTGATTCGTAGATTCTGGTGTGAAAATGCAGCAAACTCTGATCAATAACCGACTGATTATTATTATTATTATTAATACTGGTATCATCAGTCTGACACGACCAATAACTTCTCACACCCTCCAAATTATGGAATATTGATGAATTGATTGATAGTTTGGCTTGTTCGAAGTTTGTCTTCTGCATCTTTATATATTTACTTTTATACCGTTTACACAGTAAAAAATATTAAATTAAGGATAAAAGAGGACAAAAACTCACTGAACCCTCAAATCACATCCATATAAAACTAATAATTGAATATATGATGATAGAAATGTTATGAGATTGAATAAAACTTTAATATTAAAGGTATATTATGAAGGTTCAGGCACAGTTTTGGAGACATTAGCTGTAATAATATGATCGTAAAATACCTTCTTATAAATTAACTATATTAATTAGTAAGTGATGCTGAGTTATAGGCATTAGGTTGATCTGGTGAATATTTATCTGCTAAATATATTTTACAATTTTTAGGAAAAATGTTTGATTTCATAAAACTGTGATAATAACGACAATAATCAGATGTAATTGACGAGCTCTCAGGTTTGTGTATCTGCTTCAATAAAACTCATCTGCTGCCACGTTCGTATTTTTACGCAGGACTTCATCTAATTTTAGCCCGTTTTTTATTTTTAGGTCAGTACAGCTGAACGTTGGTGGATGAACACACATACATGTCGATCACGTGACGCCACACACACACACACACACACACACACACACTGCTGAGTGCGAGCAGCAGAGCTCGACGTGTGTAATCTCCACATTCACTCGATTCATTCTGGACTTTTTAACAGCACTGAAATCAGACAGCAGAGGAACAAAACATGCAAAGACCTGCTGACGTTAACCGCAAACTCTTTCAATCATCATAAGAATAAAAAATAAAAAAAAAAGTGCCAAAGAAGCAAAGTGTGGACACACAGAGTGAAGCTGCTGCATGATGAGACCTGCAGGAAATGTAAAAAAACCTTCTTCTCACTACTGAACCGAAGCACACGTTCAAATCTAGATGAATAATAAAACGATACAGTAGTCTGGTGGGTAAAATGTATCTAATAAACCTCCACAAATGTTCCAGTATGAAGGCAAACCTCTAAAATTAAAGATGTAGATATTCTTTCAGAAACACTTTCAGAAACCTTGTAACAAGCTATTAAACACCTCCTCTCATAATAACCATTAATGTGAATAAATCATCCGTCATATGGTAAGTTTTCTAAAAATCAAACTTAATATGTGAAACGTTAAATACTCCTTAAATACTGAAAACATAAAATAATATTGATGAAACAGACGTATGTTAGACTGATAATCAAGAGACGAGTTGCTCACATTAAACCTAAAAAATAAAAAATATATCTGAAAACGAGACGTTTAAAATCATCCTAAAAAGTCACGAAACAAGTAAAAACCTGCTGTTTATAATAATCAATAGACAAATAAAATCACTCAAATGGCTCCAATAGTCACTAATAGCAACAAATACTAATTATAATAAAATGAAAAATAATAAATATTGAAAAAAAAACAAGTCACTTAAAAACTTTTAAATATCTTAAATAAACATTCATGTAATTAAAAAAAAAATACATAAAGTGAAATTCATTGACAAGACTTAAAGTAAAGTTTCTGTTGTGTGTAAAATATGATAAAAATATGTTTTAAAGTCTTTCTACATGAATGAATTATGTCTTCAGCTGGTTTGTAAACAAACATCAATCAGACAGAAAAAAGTTTCAGGTTATTTCATCCTTTTTAATCAAGTTTAGTTTCTCTGAAAAACAAAAAAAAAAACCAAAAACAAAAACAAACAGACAGCAACGAAACAGACAGTACAGACTTCATACAAGTGAACGCTAACAACAAAAGTGCAAAAAAAAAATCAAAACAAACAAAATAAAACTCCCAAAAGTAATTTATACAAAACCAAACTGGAAAAAAAAGTGACACGGAGAGCGATTTAAAAAAAACCAAACAAGTCTGGATCACTTCCTGTTTTCACTTCTGCTGAAGATTTGAACATTTTGAGTGTTTCCGCTTTTTATTTTGCTGCTAAAAATGTATTAATGTTTTTATTTATGGGCCTATAATCATATCTGAATGTGTGTTGACGGGGTTCAGCCTGTTTGTGGAGCTTGAGGAGGTTTTTTTTATTTTTTATTTTGGTCAGAGGTTATTTTAGGTTTTCTGATTTACACTGTAAAAAATGAGGGTGGTGGGGAAGAAAAAAACCTACCATTCAGCAGTTTGCAGTTTGCATGCTCAGCTGTTTAAAATATCAACAAACAAATACAGAAAAGGCTCATTTCTCAAAAAATTCAAAGACTCAAAATGAAATATATTTGAATTAAATCCAACCCACAACCTGCAGATGATATTTACTTCACAATAAAAGGCCCAACGTGGCTGATAGTTTTAATCATATTCAATAATCAGTGCACTTTCATATTCATGCCAGCAGTATCTGGAGTCTTTATTTCCTTTAAATTGTACTTTTTTCCCAATTTTTTAAATCTTCTATTTATTTGCTCGGCTGCACATCGACCATAAATGTCTGTTCTGTAAAAAATATCATCATCTGCTGCATCGTGTTTTCTCTCTCGGAGGTTTGATTTGCTTTATTTTTGCAGAGGCGACATTTATTTGATTGTGTTGCAGAGCTCAGACATCACTGACCCGAGATCTGAGGGGGAACCGATCGATCGATACCGCAGCGATCGATACTTTGATAGTCAAAACGCTGCTGGTTGGATGTACAACAAGTTATTTTAACGCAGTCGCAAGGCTCAATGATGTAAAATGCATTTCTGCACTTTAATATTATTTATGTTTTTCTTTATAAACAATCAGGAAAATCTGCAAAATCAGCATCAAAATATGTTTTCTGTGTATTTATCTGATCTTATTTGTCTCTTGTTGGTGTTTTATAGAATTATTTTGTGCTATTAAACTGTTACGGAGGCCAGTTAGTGTCATGTGACTTCAAATGTTACCAATTAAAAATTATTTTAAATAATTTATTGAGGGTTTTTTTTTTTTTTATCAGTTTGAGAAAAAAAAAATCAGATTGATACAAGCAGCATTTCCAAATGAACATGACTGTGGTGAAACTCAGCATCTTCAGCTGCAAATTTAAATTTGGGGACTTTTTAAAATGAATTGTGTATAAAAATAATAAATATGTTTTAAGTGTTGAGCTACAAACCTGCCGCATGTTGAAATGAAGCTAAAATTACGCTTCATTAAACAAAAATGTGCAAAAAAAAAGTTCTATTATTTAAATCATATTTTTCCATTTTTTACCTTAAAACAACAAGTTGTGTCTTCAGTCAGACCGCGGTATCGATCAGATCGTCACATTACAACATTAATATCGGGAGCAGATTAAATATGGCGGCCTGCCGATGTCAGCTGATGCACATTATAAAGATACACAAGCTGCACTTTTTACTCCCAAAAATTAAATTAAATTACATTTAATTTAAATGTTGCACATTTAAGCCACCAGTGCAGCTGACTGAAAACCTCCTATCTCCATTTCTATTTGTTGATTTTAGTGCAAACTGAAACATTTCAAAGATCTGATTGATCATTTATTTTTTCAGCTCCTCAAGTGAATAAAATTGTTTAGATAATTCCAAAATATGCACTTTAATCCATCTAAAATTAAACTGAGCTAAAAGTGAGCAACTTGAGGCAACTCTATAGTGAGTCAAAGACCGTGAGATTAGGTTGAAAGCTCCGGAAAGAATCCGTAAGTAAGATTTTTATTTTTTCCCCCAAAAGTACTTTTTTCTTTACTCAATAAAACTGTTTATATTTGTGTGTTTTTTTTTTAAATACAAGTATTTGTTTTGGAGATAGAAGTTTTCATCCTGACAGCAGCTGTATGTGTGTGTTGAAGGCCTGAAGCCCCAAAAACCTGCAGAACTACGTCCCAGCATGTCGAGGCCTGTTACACAACTTTTACCGGGAAACCGGAGGCTTAAGAAATAAAACGGGATGGAAACGACAAAAGTTATGTTTTTGTTTTTTTGTTGTTGTTGTTGTTTCTTTTTTTTTTTTTTAATAAAAATTAATTATTAGGAGGTTATTTGTTTAGCCCATACAGCGGCACTTGGCGCACATGCGCAGGAGGTTTCATGCTCATACAGGCCTACACACACACACACACACACACACACACACACACACACACACACACACACACACTCTAAAACTGAAAGGGACAATGTGGGCTTATAATGAACAGAAAACACAAAAAAACTCTTAATTCAGCTGCGTTGTTTTGCATAATTTTACATATGAAGAGTTCTTTTCCAAATACATATATCCATTTATTTATTTAAAGGGGCTTAAAGTCAAAAGTTATTATTATTATTTATGCTGAAAAGCAGCAGTAAGGTTGTTTTTTTTTTTTGCTCTCCCACATTGAAAAAAGTTCATATTTTGGATATTATCATTTTGGAAGGAAACTCTTCACAGAGAGAAGTTTTTTTTTATCATCATTATTAATATTATTATTATTATGAATATTCCGGGGTCAAACCTGAGTAGAGATATGATTTGTAGGCTTATTTTTCCTCTCAAACCCCTGATTGTTTCTGCTGATTTTAAGGCTTTATTTGTTCATTTACTTCCTCCCAAAAAAGAAAAAGAGCAAAGAAAAAGTTTTGATTGTCTTTTTTTTTCTCTCCTTGATTATCTCAAAATTCATAAATAGGCTAATTATTAACCCTGTATGTCTTGTTTCGCCCCCCCCCTCCCCCCTCCCCCCGCTTCCTCAATACTGATGAGTATACACTAACAAATAGAATTTAAATACATTGTACAATAAATACAAAACATAAATAAAAGACTCAAAGAAAGTACTGAAAATCTTTGTACAAGATATAAATAGCTTGAAATATACTTATAGCGTTACCTTTGGCAAGTCTAGTTTACAGTTGTACAACCCGCGGGTAACAAAAGTTTGTCCCTTTTTCAATAAAATGCGAAGAAATAATCAAAATAACCCCGTTGCACTTCGGGGCAGAATATGGCCAAAAAAGTTTCACTTCATATATATATTTTTTTGCGATCAATGTTTGATATTTACCACTTATTATTTGCCCTTAACATGACGTCTTTTGTGCGTCCTCGTCCCGGTGCCATCCACGGAGAGGTGACGGTGAGGGGGAGGAGGGGGGAGGAGGGGAGAGAGGAGGGAGGAGGGGGGAGTTCAGTTTAGGAAAGCGTTTGGGGTCACCCTCTTTTGATGGGACAGCACCCCGGGGAACCCCGCGGACACGCCCGGGGAGAAGGCCGGTAGGGAGCTGTTTCTGAGCGAGTCCGATAGCAGAGACTGCGGCGAGCTGCTGGTCGCCAGGCCGCCGTATCCCGGTGCGCCCTGCTGGAGATGCGGCGGCGGCGGATGCGGCGGCCCTCCTCCAGGCTGCCCCGGTGCCGCTGCAGCCGCGTGTTGGGTCCCTGAGACAAAATACCCGGCAGTTTGTCCGGACAGCAGCCCGACCGGCGACGTGCTCATCCCGTAACTGTTCGTCAAGCCCAGCGCCCCGGCGGCTGACCCGCCGAGGATGGAGCGCCCCAGGTCCCCGTTGCTCAGCTGCTCCACCGCGGGCAGCAGCGACCCGTAGCCGGCAGCCTGGTTCAAAAATCCGGGTGAGGATCCGTTGTAGTGCGGGTGATGGTGGTGGTGATGGTGCAGGGAGAGAAACGGAGAAATCTGCCAGTAGAGCGGGTTGTTCGCCCGCTCGTTAATCCCTAAGCCGAGTGGAGCGAAGCGCAGACCGCGTTTCATCGCCAGCTTGCCCCGGGAGGTGGCGGAGCGCCTGCGGAGCTTCCCGGTAGTCCCCCCGATGAAAACATCATCGCTGCTCGGGTCCAGCATCCAGTAGTTCCCCTTCCCCGGGTCGTCGTAGTGCCTGGGCACCTTGACAAAGCACTTATTGAGGCTCAGGTTGTGCCGGATGGAGTTCTGCCAGCCCTGCTTGTGCTCCCGGTAATACGGGAAGTTTTTCATGATAAACTCATAGATGCCGTTCAGCGTGAGCCGCTTCTCGGGGCTCTGCCGGATGGCCATCATGATCAGGGCGTTGTAGCTGAACGGAGGCTTGTCATATTTCCCGTTTTTCCCGCTATTATTGCCGTTATTATTCTGCTCCGGTGTTGCCTTGGCGCCGTCCCCTCCTCCGCCTCCCCCACCGCCCTCCTCCTCCTCTTCCCCCTGCTCCTCCTTGCCCGGTTTCTCCGGGTCCAGCGCGCCGGCTGTGGAGTCTACCTCCGGTGGGTCCAGCGACTTCTCAGAGTCAGAACCCGGAGAGGGAGAGAGGGTCCCGGGGATGCCGATGACCGCGGCGGCGGCGGCGGCAGCAGCAGCAGCGGAGTCCGTTCTGTCGCACTTGGAGGGCAGCAGGAGGCTCTTGATGCTGAAGGAGGAGGACCGGTGGACGGTCGGCGGGTCTTTTACATCCTCCATGCCCGGTGGCAGGTCTCCCAAAAATACGAGGAATAAATAATAATAAAAAAAATAACAACAACAACAACAACAACTCCAAGCTCGTCCACCTCCGTTATCCGGGCTGGAAACGAAAGAGAGACAGAGAGGAGAGAGAAAGGAGGGTCAGGATGAGAGATGCATGGATGGAGGAGTGGAGAGAGAGAAAAGAGACAGACAGAGAGAGAGAGAGAGAGAGAGAGAGAGAGAGAGAGAGAGAGAGAGAGAGAGAGAGAGAGAGAGAGAGAGAGAGAGCGTGGCTTGGACGTGGAGAAATTAGTAATTAAGGAGGTTCCGACTCGCGGCTACATCACGGAGAGGAGGAGCTTCTCCAACTTGGTGATTTTGTCAACAAATCCTCTTTTCTGCTTCTTCCTCTCCGTCTCTCCGTCTTCAAACGGAGACTCTGACGACCTTTAATGTCTCCAAAAACACAAACCTGTCATTTTTATCTGCTCTCTTTAATCTCCCCTCTTCCCGTCGGTGTTTACGCGCGTGCACCTCTCCCCTAAATTCGCTCTTGTAATTGTGCCGTGCGTCACGCATCACCCTCCTCTCAGCGCATGTGTGCGTAAAATCCCGTCCTGAGCTTGTGCGTAAAAGCGCACGTCTCTCTGTGTGTGTGTGTGCGCGCGCGCGCCTGTGCGTGTGCGTAAAAGCGCGCATGCAGGCATTCGGGGCAGGCAGCCTCCTCGGCTTTGTTTTCTCAACGACAATAATAGTTTGAATTCATGTCGGCAAACACAGCGCGTGCACGGTCAGTGTGCGCTCATGTGTGTGGTTTTTGGGAAAGGAGGAGGAGGAGGAGGAGGAGAAGGAGGAGGAGGCGGGGTGAAGCATTGTCTACTAATAAAAATCATTGTGCCAGGCAGGAAGCATGAGCGCGCGCGCACAGGCACGCAAGCACACACACACACATACACACACACACACACACACACACACACACACACACACACACACACACACACACACACACACACAGGCAGCAGGTCTGACGCTGTAACCAGAGCGCCTCCTGTTGGCAGCAGTCAGGATTACAAATGAACCTGTTTATTTTCTGACTGCTGTAAGTAAACTTAATAATAATTATACTTATTAATTTATCATTATTATTATTATCATTATTATTATTATAGATGATCCATCTTGTTCGTTAAGCTCTTAAAACCTGATTTTTCTCCTAATTTTTTTCCTTCAGTTGGTTTTAAATGCAGTAAAAAACTTTCTCCAGTGTTTCAATGTCACATATTCTGTCACATGTTTACACTGAGTCAAACCCAAGACTCCATATTTAGCACTTTAGCTGCCATTGAAGATACTGAGGTTTTATAATAAAACATAAATTACTTAAACAAAATTATATTCCAGGCTGTGTGAGGAAACAGTTTTTAGAACATATACACGTTATATAAAATAAATCTGAACAGTTAAATGAACTAATATAATGTAAAAAGAATGTTTTTAACTTCTTGGAGTGGTGGAAGATTTCAACTCTATTATTAAAACTTGACCACATGAAACTGTGACTGAGAGTTTAAATGATGTTTGGTCAAATAATAAGTTTGTTTGAGCATATTTTCTGAATGTACATCGTCCTCATTTAATGTATCAATTAAAATATTAACTTTGAGTGTGTGTGTGTGTGTGTGTGTGTGTGTGTGTGTGTTAAGCTGCTGTTAGTAGCTGACATTTTAAAATAAAAATCTTTCTTTAGGCCTTTATTTATCTAAACATGACGTAACTTCCTGTTAAAACGTTGCGTCTCGGACTGTTTTCCTACATATGTGAATATTAAATCGTAAAACCGGATCAGGACTCGGGCGCTGCGGTCTCGTGGCGTCCTCGGCCGGGCCCGCGGGCCATATCGAGGGGCAGGCCTTGAGCACGTGCATCTCTTTGTTCCCAACTATTAATGAATCGGTACGACCGATTTTCATATATAATACACATTAAAATCATCGTCATGTGACCTCTGCACAGGAATCAATAACTTCATCCATCGATAATTCAACGCACCGCCCGGCGCATGCGCGTGTCCTGCAGGTGAGTACAGGTGTTTATAGTGGAGGCTCCACTCTGCTGCAGATTTAATACAACTTTTTTTTATGAATGTATTACTGCAGTTTGTTGTCTGTATTGGTTTGTTTACGGCTGTTCAGATTGTTGTTGTTTACATCATTTCATATTATATCACCAGGCTGAACATATGGATCATAAAAGAGCTGCTGGACCCCCGTTAACCCCCTCCTCACCTCCCTGCTCTGTGTCTCTAAACTGGAATAATACGTCCAGATTAAACATTAATGTAGAAATATGCAACACATAAGCACAAAACTTCAATAGATTTTGACGCAGTGACTCTTAAAGCCTTTTACTCATCAATTAAAGCAGTTTATTTTCTCAATTAGTCGATTGATCATTTTGAGCCCGAGGTGATGGTTTCATATATCTTGTTTTGTCTGATCAACAGTCCAAAAAACATATAAAACATATTCAGTTTATTATCATGTACGACACATAAAGAAGCAACCAGTAAATATTTTTCCTTACAAGATGAATAAAACCATTAGTCGACTAATCGCAGCTCTAGCAGCTCTATCATGTTATCAATTAATCATTTTTGTCTATAAAACGTCAGGAAGTATTGAAAATGAAAAAGTTATGTATTCAAATAACTTGTTTCCTCACGTTTGAGAGGCTGGAAACTCATTTAGAAATATTAATCAATCATCAAAATAGCTTCTGATTAATTTTCTGTCGATCGACTGATTGATTCATGTCGTGCTTTATGGCTTCATTTCCCCCCAAATTTCCAGTGAAGTTAAGCGAGTCCAGCAGACTTACAGTAAGCCTGCAGCTTTTAGGGCTCCTGGAGATTTGCCTGCTTGTTAATCCAGCTCTGCTGCTGCTGGCTGCAGGCGAGTGAAGCACTTTTAGGCAGTTAAAATAAACAGCAAACATTCTTCTAAACATATTTTTCCAAAACACAATAATGATTTAATTTTTTTTGGAGTCGCAGCTGAAAGAACAAACCTGACAGAACTTTTCATCCTTTAGTTGAACTGAACTGTGTTTTTAAAGAAAGTTTCACCTTTTACAGTTAAAAAATACAGTTTGTTGACTGACAGTAACACAGACTAATCAAAATTATTTATATTTATTTGTTACATAAATTCCAGTTTAATGCAGTTTTTTAAAAAAATCACATATTTGTCATTTTTTCTCCTGGTTGCAGCTTCTCCTCTGTGATGTTTCCTCCTTTCATCAGTTTCATGTCACTGGTTCATCAGTCAAAGATCAAAACTCTTAAAATCCCACCAAAGTTTTTTAAGTGATGTTTTTAATTTTTCAGTTTAATTTCAGTTTGGAGTCGCAGAAAAAAAAAAACAAAACGTTTATCTGAAACAAAACATGTTGTTAAAATTTGAACAGATTTCACAAACTGCCTTCAGTGTCTCACACACTGAGCTCCGTGATCACTGTTTGTTTGCACTCACTGCAGATTTTGTATGACAACAAAGCTGAAATCCAGATTACACACACACACACACACACACACACACACACACACACACACACACACGAGGCCTTCCTCCTCCAATCTGCCGTATTAAATCTCTGCTGTGTTTTAGTGCCAGATGGTGCTTCTGTTTAACTTTAACCAGATCTGTACCTCCAACAAAGGCTCTGTTTGGGCTACACACACACACACACACACACACACACACACACTACCTCTGATACCCTAAAACATGAGATTAAAGACAATTTGATACGATTTGTTATGAGATGGATTTTTGTAGTTTTGTCACTAATAATAACACTTTTTTCACCAGTTTAAAGGACACATATTCTGCACATTTACAGGTATATATGTATATTCTGGGGCTCTACTGGAATATCTTTGTATGATTTCCAGTTAAAAACTCCTTATTTATCTTCTACTGGTCCTTTATGCAGCCCCTCAGTTCAGCCTCTGTCTGAAACAGGCCATTTTAGCTCCTGTCTCTTTAAAGGGGACGTATTATTAGTATTTTCCTTATTTTCAGACATACATATAATGTCACAATGTCGGATGTTCATGTTAAAAGTGGCCGACGTGTCAAATAACGAGGTAAACGTATGTAGCAGTAATCCCTGTGAGCCTCAGACTGCTCTGAACGCTAAGTTTCCAACGTTTTTTTCTACTTTCAGCCCGAGCTGATGTCATTTCGTGACGGATTTCTTTATATGGACATCTGCTACATGCACGAGTTCGCTGCTCTGCTCAGGGAGTAGTTGCGCAGAGCCTAGACGCCATCACACACCACAGCAAAGTAAAATAAGTAGTTCACCTGTTAGAGGTGTGCTGGTCGTCTGCAGCTCTTCATCATACATCATCATCACTGTGGCTGTTTCTGCTTCTACTCTTCCTCCCTGCGTTATTTCTAACTGACCTGCTCATCAAATAGCTCCAAATAGCTCCATATGTCGTTTTTTCGACCGGTTTTTAGCGCCACTAACGAAGCTCCGCTAAGTCAGTCAGTGAGGAACACGTTTTTACTTCCTGTAAATTCTTCCCAATAAAAGTCTCCAGTTTGCTAGTCATTAAAAGCTTTTAATTTGAAGCAGTAAAGCAGGAAATGTTTGGACACAACTCTGATACGTAAAGCTGACCAATCAGAACAGAGTGGGCTCATCAGGAGGCGGGGCCTTAAAGAGACAGGCGCTAAAACGGCCTGTTTCAGACAGAGGCTGAACTGAGGGACTGCATAAAGCACCAGTAGAAGATAAATAAGGAGTTTTTTTAACTTTTGAATCATGCAGAGCTACTCTAGCGGAGTCCAGAAGTAAAAATTTAGAGCTGAAATGAGCATAATAGGTCCTCTTTAATGCCCCCCTCCTGATGAGCCCACTCTGTTCTGATTGGTCAGCTTCAGGAAGGTAGAAAAAAACAACACAAACGAAGCGTTCAGGTCAGGTTGAAGCCCCGACTTTTGGCTTGCAGGCACCTCAAGTTTTGGAACTTTAACCATGTTTAACATCTGACATCATAACAGGATATAAATGACAGAAAACCACAAAAAGCAGAATATGTCTCCTTTAATATCTGTGATCTGTGAACGTGATGACATCACTAAAGAGAAACATGTCTGTCATTTTTGACTCTGTGTTAAAATTTGACAAACATATAAATAAGCATTAGCAGTGGCTTTTCCTGCATTAGGTCGATTTGGAGATCTGGAGAGTCGTCTCTATTAATTCTCTTAATGTTTCAGTCTTTCCCATAATTCACCTGAAGCTGGTTGAAAATGCAGCAGCTGGACTCCTCACTGATACCAATAAGCATGGCCTCCCTTTACTGGTTCCCACTGAGATATAGAACTGATTTTAACATGTTTTTATTTGTTTTTAAAGCTCTGCGTAGATTCTCTGATCTCCTCAATCCATATTCAACTTCCAGACTCTCTGATCGGTTATTCCTCTCTCTTCCATCTTCCCAGTCAAAATCCAAAAGCTTTTTTCCATTTCTGCCCCCAGATTGTGGACCAGTTTGCCCCGAACTGCCAGATCTTCCCCTTCAATTAGCACCTTTAAATCCCGGTTAAAGACCCAACTGAATATGATTGTATTTGAGTCTCCTTAATCGTTACTATAACGATAAAACTATTTTAAACTTGTCTTATTTTCTAAATTTCTCTGTAAAGCAGTTTAGTCAACACCTGGTTTTAAATGTGCAATAAAACTTTTACCCAATCTGTCACTTCCTGCTTCAACTTTGACCTACTGTACTTGCCGTACTTGTACTCGTGTCCTCAGAGCTTTCAGTTCGACCTCCAAACAAACTGGTTTTCCGATCTGATCATCTGATTACATTTCTGGACCCACCAGACTTCTTTTTAGTGACGTCAGCATGTTGCCAGATCTCAGCGATTAACCTGGTGAGGAAAATAACACCCGAGTTACACGTCGTCATCTGGAACGATCTCTCGGTGAACATTAACAGGATGGAGAAGGTAACTTTAAAAAGATGCTCAACAGACAATGACAACAAATGTTGCTTATAGGACTCAATGTGCTCTTACATTAATGATTATGGGCTTAACCACTTACCATAAGGTAAGCAGCCTGCACTGTAAGCTTGCACCATAAGGGGAAACTCCATTCATCTATCCGTCGTCATTACCTGATTATCCTGAGCAGGGTTTCAGTGGGTGGGGGGGTCTGACCTACTGGATGAGAGGAAGAGTTTAACCCCGACACATGTGGAAGGACACAGGATGAATCCCAACGTCCAGACTCGCAGACCGACGTGCTGTGATGTGTTCACAGTCTGTGAGGCCATAAAAGACTTTATTAGACAGGGGCTGAAGGAAAATTCATATTCCCAGTTCTAATCCTGTGTCCCTGTATCAACTGGTCATGTATCTCGTTATATGACACATATATGTACAATAAATCATTTTTCAGTGTTTTTACAGCAACCTCTGTCTTTTCACTTCCTATAAAATGTTTTCAAAATGTTTTCACTCATCTTGAACTCAAAAATTTTACCAATCAAATGTGAGTCTAGTTAACTGCAAGCATCATATAAAACAGCACTGTACTGTTTGTGAGTCGTAGCAGCTAACAGAGCAATATGGAGAGAGATGGGAAGAGATGTGAGTTTGGATATCAGAGGACAAAAACTGTGTTTCATTTGCAGATAATGTTGCTGAAGTCTGATTCATTCACGTCTCCCTCGTCGTCCTCCTGATCTAACGACAGGTGAGAGAGGTCTGTCCTCTGTAGCGGAGTATCGCACCAAACTCAACACTAACCATTAAATGTGAAGTATTTGATTTAAACACACCACTCAAAGCTGAAGATGCTCAAACTTCTGTTTCACTGCGACGTCACTCGTTTCCATTATGATCAATCAAAATTTATGACCCTGTAATTCATTTGAAAGAACGTTGTTGAATGTTTTTAGTGGTACTGACTTATGCAATATAAACCTCACTGCATCTGTTCACTTACAGGCCTACGTAAAAAATATATTATATTTTGTTATGACTCTAACTTTTACGTTGCCGTACACCTTCTATGAACTATGGGTAATCTTCAGAGCGAAGTCTGCAGCTCAGGCAGACTCTCAGGTCTCTTGTGCACTTGAGGAATTGTGGATTTAGACGTTGACACTCACAGACTTCCCGGGAACGCATCAGTTAGATACGCAAGCCCACAAGAGCGGGAAAGTCTGGACATTTGGATTCAACTGAGTTGAGCTGAAGGATTTCCAGTGAGTTTAAAATGATAACCTCCAGAGAATATGTCACTCTTTTTCTCGGGATTCCCACGATTTTTCACCACAGATGAAATTTTGATTCTAAAAGCAGAACTGAAGTTAGTCATGAAAGATGTTTTACTAATTTTCTGACGGTTTGATAGTGGAACAACAATTCCTCTTAAAAGTAAACTATCTTTGATGTGAAAACAAGACTAGGATAGCAGCTGATTTGAGCTAAATGCTAACATCAGTATGCTAACATCAATCAACCAATCGATATTTTACCTCCACAGTCTGAGCTGTCAGTGTGTAATGTGTTGGTCGTGGCTCGTAGTGACTCTGCAGCTCCTCTCGGCTTTACGGAGCTTTATAGTGAGTTTCAGCTCATTGTTTATCTGTCTGGCTGCAACTTTACTGTTTTGCTTCACTCTCAGTGCTCTCATAGCGTCGTTTTCAGAGTAAAAGCTGTAAAAAGCCACTGTACACCACCTGCTCAGCACCAAACAGCGAACAGACACAGTTAGCTGTAGGGTTGCAACAGATTATAGTTGATCCGTGATCAGTACGCAGATTAATTGCAAAATTTAATATCTCATTTAAAATAAAGTAAACAAACTGCTGTAAGTACAAGTCATGGACAGACAGCGCGTCGCTAACAGGGATTTTGAAGAGCAACGACCAAACCAGCATCTAACGGGTCCATAGTGACATCTGCGGATATGTTTACACGCTGTTTAATGTGCTGCAGCTGAGCAGCTAATTAGCTACGTAGCTGCTGACTGACGTTAGCGATGCACTTTTCCCTGATTAATGTTTGTTTGGTGGCTCGTTCAACAAGCTGCAGGACAAGACGTGTGTTCACATTTTTAAGTTATGAAGTTTTGATGATGTGGACACAGACTTGTTCCATTCACTACTGTGTTTAAAAGGAAGGTATCATGTTTCATATTGCAATTTAATTTAACAATTGAGCTTTGAATATTTTATATATTTTAAGATTTTAACATCGGACATCTTGAATATTGTCTTCATTTAAGACCATGGGCAAATGTTTCTTGCTGTAACCAAAGTGTTTTACAGATATATGGAAGTTTTGTCACCCCTTTTTTTTTCTTTTTCTTTTTTCTTTTTTTTGCTGATCCGAAAAATGATCCGATCCGTGACTGAAATCCGTGATACAATCCGAACCGAGAGTTTTGTGATCCGTTGGACCCCTAGTTAGCTGTAGACTAGCTGGTGAACATAGTGGAGCATTTAGCAGCTAAAGAGCCAGATATTTCCCTCAGGAGTTGGTAGAGAGCAAAAACAGAGCTAAAAGAGAGTGAATATTGGACTTACATTCACCAGGTGGACAGAAACACGACTCCACATGAATGATAATGTTGCTCCGTAACTGCTGGATGTGGAAATAAGCAACTGTTTGCTAACAAGTTCAACATACCAACTAAAAAGCTGATGATGTGTGAGTGTCATGTTCACTACTATGACAAAAGTACATTTTCTGCAGTACTGAGTACTGATGTAGTAACTTTCCATCACTGACTGAGACCACCTGACAAGGAAAGTCTGTCTGCTCGTTTGCTCCACAGCAGCTCAAACAAACCAAATCAGTTTTCTGTGTTTCTGCTCTGACAGAAGAACCTTGCAGAACTCTTCTTCTCCTCTTTGCTCCTGCTTCATCTCCACAGTCGGACAGTTTCAGCGTTGGTCGGTGGTGTCAGTTTTTCCGCTGGCTGAGCTCGCCGACCAGCTGCACAGATTACAGCACTGTTGCCAAAACAGCGCAAGTATTTATAAGCAGCTTTTAAGAGTTAGATTATCATGAGTCTGCTCTCACAAAACATGAACTTGGCTGACTCCTCGTTCTCGTAAGCTCTCCGCCGAGGAGGGGGACAGAAACCTGATGCAACCACCCCTGGCTTTCACTTTACAGTTCTTTACAGTACACCTCCCTCTGAACTTCAGGACCTACTGCTGTTTTCTTGGAAGAGGTGAGTCTCAGTGAAGCGCTCGTCTCTTATTGATTTCACCTGTTAAATCCGATTTAGTCATCAGGGAGAGGAGATACTGGAAGGAAGGAGAGTTAAAGATTTAAGGTACATCCCTGAATATCTCCCATGTTTCCCCGGTTACATGCAAGTTTTCTTATTGGATCATTTTTCACTGCTCGATCACCTTTTTATTGTAAATCAGTTATTGATTGGATGCTGCGGAGTGGACAAACAAAAAGTTTATTGCTCCCAAATTTTATATTTAATTTGTGTTCTGATTCACCATCTAGTTAAAAACGGAGGATGTGTAGGTCTCATTAGTGAAAGTCTCTTCATTCATTAGGAAGATTTTTCTCTTCATGATGTTATTTCCCACATTAACTTTGATGATGGATGATATTATAGTCAGTGAGATGAGAAGAGTCTGCTGACTGTCAGTAAGAAGCATATTTTAATTGTTTATCTTCATTTCTATTCAGTGAAGTCGAAACTTCCAGAGCGTCAGTAGAAACTATACATAATGTCCACTTTCTGTAAAACATATCGATCATGAGTTTTGTGCATGTTAAGACGCTAACTAAATCATGTTTCTTTCACCTGAGAAACAGCCAAACTCCGGTCTGTGGTATCAGGAAATGAAATGGAGATGTTAATATGTTTGGACTACTGTAACTCTCTTTTTACCTGTCTTAATAAATCTTCCATGCAACGCTTACAAACTGTCCAAAACGCTGCTGCTGCTGCTGCTAGGCTTTTAACACAATCCAACAGATGGTCACATACAACTCCTCTTTTAATCTCTTTGCACTGGCTTCCAGTAAATTTTAGAATTCATTTTAAGATTTTGGTGCTCACTTATAGAGCCCTACATAGCTCCACAGTACATTAGTGACCTTCTGCACCCCTACAGCACCAGTCGAGCTCTTAGATCCTCCACCCAGGGCTTTCTAAGTGAACCCCGTACACATTTTAAGACCCGGGGGGGGGGGGACTGTGCCTTCCAGTCAGCAGCCCCAAAGCTTGGAACAGTCTTCCAACAAGCTTAAGGTCCTTGGATAATGTAGACTCCTTTAAAAACCCATTTGTTCAGACAGGCATTTGGGTAGTATGTGATATTTTATCCTAATTTGTCCATTTTATCTGCTCGGCTTGCATATTTTATCTGGTGTCTTTGCTTTTTATTTATTCTGCTTTTATTTTATTTTTATTTCACTTTATTTTATATCATTTTATTTTATTTCTTTGACTGTGAAGCACTTTGTAACTGGTGTTTGTGAAAGGTGCTATATAAATAAACTTTGCTTGCTTGCTTGCTAATAAATAACTGATATAGTTTATAAGATGTTCTCATCATAACCTGGGTTATTAAACAATGAATGTACAATCAGAATATCAATAAATGCAGATGTGAATAAATAAACGCTTTCTGCCTGATCTGTACACAGTATAAATACAGAAAAGGTTTTTATTAAAGGACAATTTTTCAAGTGAACCAACTGTATTTCCATTTAGCTTTTTTTTTTTCTCCCTGTATCGTGAAGCCAAAATGTACGGTGGCCCTGAAGTGCAAATCACAACAACAAATAACAAAACACAACAGCAAAATAACAAATTTGACTGTGATTTGTTGTCGTGTTTTGTTATTTGCTGTTGTGTTTTGTCATTTGCCGTTGTGATTGGCATTTCAGGGCCACCGTAAAAATGGGCCAATCCACCTGAGAAAACATCTTCTTTTCTGCACCAGCTTCCTCTCTTCTATACCTGCCACCAGCTGCATTTCTCCAACACTTCAGTTGTTTTGTTTTGTCTAAACTGGACACGTTTGGTTAATTACATCACTTCAAACTGCAGGTGAAACAATGCCGACTCCACTTATGAAATATAAACCCACACAGCACACAACGTGACCCAGACTGCTTTTGAGTGATATATCACTATGACATCAACTCAGCTGTCATCACTCAGCTACCCGCTAGTCACTGCAGTTAGCAAGGTTGTTGTTAAATGGCTTGTTTGGACACTAGCCAAAAAAAAAAAAAAAAAAGGCAAGGATGACATTGAAAACTGTGTGTTTAAGGATGACTGGACTGACAAATACACATTCATTTTGCCCCGAGGGAAACATGAGAACATTGTGCTTGATTTGCAATGAAACAGTGGCACTGAAACAATGAAACGACACTAAACGTGCCTGTTCTGAACAAAACTATCCCAAAAACAGGAAGGAAAAACCTCAAAACTGAACCAGTTGAAGTCGTGATATCAAGACTCATTAATGAACACTCACACCTGACCATCGCACCTTTTTATGCTCAAGTTAAAGGACTCGCTTACAAAATGAAGGAGTCACATCATGTCCACAGTTCTGCAGTTTTCATGTAACACAGCCTTACTGGACCTCTAAGACTTGTATGTGAGGAGCTGAAGTATGAAGGCAGCCTGCATGAAAGAATGAATAGATATGAGTGACATTATGTCAGTGTAAGTTACTTTTCGAATAACTGCAGAGCCTTTAATGCGATCTGATTTCGCTTTTACACCTGGTTTTCTCATTATCTCCATCCTGCCGTCACTGTCATCAGATCTCAGTACGCAGGTGAGGAAGGGGGAGCAGACGGACTCAGATCAAAGGCAGCGATGTGAGATTCACTCGAGGCAGCTGCTAGCCTTGCTAACTAGGCTAACGTTAAATACTGTAAGAAGGTAATCAGAGCTAATGGAGAAGCTAGCTAGTACTGCTGCTAGCTCTGCTACCTCACCGGTCACGTGACCCCCGTTTTGTACGTCATAGCGGTCCCTCGAGACGCAGCTTTGATTTTCATAGTTGTGTATTTAGAGTATGTGCCTAATGTACTTTATCAGTTACTCTTGTATAGACTTTCTGGCCTTTTTTTTTATCATCATGGGAACATTATGGGAGTTCTTGGCTCAGTATTATTTTGATGTGTCATTTTATTTTGACTCCTAAATATCAGTTTTCCTTGTCTTTGAAGAACATCTGTCCTGGAATAATCCCCTCATGGTATTTATCTGTCTGCTGCGTGTATTTACACCTGCATGGATGTGAGGTTTTTCTTATCCAGATAAGACACGCAGATACAGATCACACATGTTAATACCAGATGGAAATGGGGTCCAGAAATGAGATCTTTACGTCATTCTGCAACTCCAACATCACCTGGATTAAGTGCTTAAGAGTTGCATTTTGGTCTGCAGAGTAATCTTTCACTTGAAATAAAAAAACCCCCTAAGAAACATTTGATTGACTCAAAGAACACATACGTAAAAATAAAAAAGCTTGTGCTGCAAATATCTTAAAGCCAGAAAAGCTTTCTTTATGTGTGTGTGTGTGCAATGTAGTACCAGTAAATCATTAATGTGCTTATAAAATAATGATATCACTGTATAAAATAATGATGTCACAGCCACCCACGCATGTATGTATATATATTGAGGGCTACACGTGTAAGTGGAGCTAAATGGATAGAGCAAGGCATTAACACTGGCAGGATTACAGGCCCAGTTCCCACTGAGACCAGCTGGTTCTTTGAGTGTCTCTCAGCCTTCATATGTTTTGGCAGCTTGTATGAAACATCCAACAAACTACATACACATCCTGTTAAGTATGTATCGCCTGAGATCTGTTATGTCCATTTATTTGGCTTCAAGCGAGTGTGCGACATAAAATCCATAACCACGATGGCTTCTGTGTGAAACTGGTCGCAAAACGTTTCAGTTTAATGCAAATAAATTGCATGCAACGTTTCAGTTGTCTGCAGGGACCGATGCACAGTGCACGGCAAAAACTGTACATGCTTGCATGAAAAAACATACCCTTAAAGAAACAGTGAAATAAAATGTTCTTGTGTTCGTTATTCAATTGTCTTGTTATGTCTTGAACACAGAGGTGGTTACATAAAGTATCCAGTGAAATGTGATTTAGGGGTGTGTAGCTAATGCCACCTTCTTGTAATATTGGAAATATCGTAATTACGAATTCCCAACTTGTCGTTATTACAACTGGGAAACATTTTCTAAAAGCTATGGTATATTATATATATATATATATATATATATATATATATATATAGGCATTTAATATGGAAGTGCCTGAAAACCAAACAAACATGGACGCCTCATGTCAGCCTCATTCAATGTAATGAAACCCAAATTTAATGGATATAATGTAATTTTATCAATTCACAGTATTTCAAACCCTCACAAGACCGACTCAGTTATCATACAACCTCCTTCTGTTGTCAGATGATGTGAATTGTTAACATGGGACTCTTCCCCATCCAGCCTACATGGTGTGAACATGAACATTAACTCTCTCTTTAAAAGTTGATGTGAAGCTTATATTCAGCTTCATCAGTCTGAGTTAGTCATATCAAGTGGGTATCTGACACATTTACAGTCTTTTTAGCATCAAATTCCCTCTTTGTGTTTCCTCGGACAGTGTTTCCCTGTTGAGCTGCAGGTGGAAGTATAGTAACAAAAAGAGGGACTTTGGCACTAAAAAGACTGTAACGTTGAAAGATATCACCCTTCTTGAAGCTCAAACATGTAAAAGAATAGCTGTGTTTTTAGCCATCAATGGTAAAGCGGGCATATTTTACTACCTTTTACTGACCATATTCCTTAAAAACTTTAGGACTTCATCCACAAAGCCTCTTTTTTTTTCACCACAGCTTCAACAGAAACTACAAATGTCTCACAGCCTGCAAGGGATGAGTGTTTGAAACTCATTTTTGGGTGGAATGTCACTTTAATGCAGCTTTCTGAGGGTTCAGTTCAACTTTTAATGAAACATTTATCAGAAAAAAAACTCATGAGGAACTTTATTGTGACTACAAAGTGATAGAAACTTGAATGCCATCAAACTTTAGAAGTATTGTTCTAAAGATTCCTTGATTTTCTTCATAGAGGCCACATTATTTTGTAAACAAGGGAAGTGATGTCAAGTAATTCATCGATAGTTTTTGGAAAACTATGATGAGATCTGACAGTCTGTCTGTCAGTATGAGGGATCACTGACGCTGTTTTTCAAGCATGAGCTGCCTCCGCAAACTCCACCGCCACGTCTTTGACCTCTTTGTCGGGTCTTTGATTGACCTCTGTCATCTCAGTTTTGAAGGTCGCGCCGTTGTAGCCTCCATTGTCGTCACCAACCGGATCTTCCAGGATCACAGACGCCCTCGCTGGATATTTGACAAAGACCTCTGGACCGGTATTTGTTTTTTTTCTTTTCAGGTATCTACGCCCGTCTGTCACCCGCCCCAGTTTTAAACAGATTGTGACAGATATGACAGCATCGTCGGCGAACGGTTTCATATTCGCTTATCGGGCATGACGTGAGCCAGCACAAAATAGGAGGAAGAGGAGGAGGGAGTCTCAGAGGAGGAATGAGGACAGTGGACAGGAACTTACTTTCTGTCAAAGCACGTTAAGAGCGAGGCGGCCGCACTGTTCCGTGGTAACTCCCTCTGGAGAGTACAGTGCAGGGAGGAGATGGGTCCTGGTCCTCCATGTTTGCGATATTATTACAGCCCCAGACCTTGCACCAAGAGACGCCAAACTAAATCAGGCTGACTCGCCGGCAGCATCGGGGTCACCTAGAGTTTACAGCTATTAATAGCACGGGGTGTTAGAGTAAAAAAAAAACCCACCTAACACACACTCACCGCTCCTCCCATACCACAGCTACACACACACTCATACATGCAGCATCCCCCCCCAAGGCTTTTCCCACACACAACAGTGAAAGGGAAAATGTACACACTTGTCACTGAGAGAATGAGGAGGAGGAGGAGGAGGAGAAGGAGGAAGGCAGGCCTGGTTGGCACAGCGACAGAGCTCCCACGTTGCCACGAGGCAGAGACAACGGAGCGTCCGTTACAAATCAAAACATTTGGTTGATTCATTCTGGGATGTTTTCTTTCCTCTCCTCTCCCCCCCCCCCCTCTCCCCCCACTCCCCCTCCCTCCCCCTCCTTCCCTCTGGTGTGTTTGGGATGCTCACACACTGACCTACATTGGCAAAACAGTGATGAAATCAGGATTGTGAGGTTGTGTGTATGTGTGTGTGGTAGACGGCGCCAGGTTAGCGAGTGCGTGTATGTTTGTGCATCTGTGTACATGTGTTTAAATGTTTGCATGTGTGTGTGTGTTTTAAGACTTCTTTAAGATGTGACAGCATGCAGTGAAACCTGCTGCAGCGTTAATCTTACCAGGGTCACAGTAAGTGCTGCCAAAACACAGCATTAAAGGAATAGTTCAGTGTTTCGGTGGACATGTTTATTTGCTTTCTCCCCGAGAGTCAAATGTGCAGCTGACATCAATCTCATGTCTGTGTGTTCAGTACAGAGATAGCTTTAGGGCTGCAACTAATGGTTATTTTCATTATCGGTAAATCTGCTGAATATTTTCTCGATAAATTGATTAATGATTTTGCTCACAGTTCGAGGTTACATCTTTAAATGTCTTATTTTGTTCGACCATCAGTCAAAAACCAAAAGATGTTCAGTTTACTATCATGTATGACGATGAAAAGCATCAAATCCTCTCATTTGAGAAGCTGGAACTAGCAGATATTTGGTAACCTGTGCTGTGATGGAAACACAGCAACTACAGCTCCCATGATGCTTTGACAGCAGTTCTGGGATCAAGACAATAAAATAGGAGATCTATGAGGTTTATTCTTCACTTGGTGCACAAGCGACACTCAGTGTAGAACAACGATGGGCTGTGACTGCAAACATAGTTTGTCTATTAATACAACTATCGACTATTATTACACTATCTAATAATAGTAAAGAAACCATCCCTCAACAGAGGGGGAGGACTCTGACGCCACTTATCCCCCACTTACAACGCTGCCCTTTCATCCCTTCACAGGAGATTTAACAACCATTGACATTTGGCCTCATGTGACTCCAACGACTGTGATTATAACAGCCAGCAGCACTAACAAACCAAGTGGTATCAATGACCTTGATTGATTATTTAACCTCACAGAGGTTAAATAACTGGGACTCCCCACCAGCCAGTTAGAACTGAAGAAGCCCCTGAAGTGTCTACAAACAAGAAGTCCAGTTGTCCTCTATTCAACCCTCCTTGGATGAACACGACCTGGATGACTGAGAATCTTCAGACATCTTTATGATTCTGGGTTTTGGGATTTTATGTCAGCATGACGTTTAATCAGAACCTGTTTTATTAGTCAGTTCAAGCATATACTTGTCTTGGTGTCGGCTCCCAAAAAACACAACACAGGAGAATAAAAAATTAAAAAATTTAAAAAAAAAAAAGTAAGGTAATATTAATAATAATTAAATAAACAAAGTAATATTAAAATTAAATCATTAAATAAAATTAAATTAAAATTTAAAAATCTCTGTACAGAATGGAATAGTAACAGTTTTGAAATGGGATATAAAACTTGAAATGAAATATTGACTCTACAAAGGAAATATGGACCGGACGAAGAAATGAAGTGTGACGTGTGCATAAATAATTAAATTATGTAGATAGCAGTGGAGGTTGAACGCAATGTACAATGAAATATATGGAAGTGACAGGTTCAAGGATTAAATGAGGGATGTGAAATGTGAAGTCCAGTTTGAAAACCTCGTCTTCATCCCGTTTATATGACCATGGTACAAGATTCACACACACACACACACACACACACACACACACACACACACACACACACAAACAATGTTGGAGTGCTTTATTGCAGAAGGCCCCAACCTTTTTTGCGCCACGGACCGGTTTAATTTCAGACAATATTTTCACGGTGCGGCGGATAAATACAATAAACTAAAATGATACGACCGGCATAAAAACTGTGGTATTTTCTAAATATAATAATAAATCCACTGTGAACTCGTATGCAACTTTATTAGCAGCGTCCTCGTAACATTGCGCCAACAACATAACATGAGAAACATCCTCGCTGCCCCCCTAACACTCTCTGGTCGCTATGGTAACATTTAAATATGCCTTCAAAATAAGATACACCACAAAAACAAATATAAAGTGCATGAACAGTACAACTGGACATAACGCTGAATCAGTGGGAGCCCTGAGCTTGTTTCTCTGCAACGTCTATGACACAGACGGATGTAATGGAGAGAATCCGGTCATTTTTCAAAATAAAACATTGTTCAGACTTAGATAATAAATAAAACGGAAATAATGTCAGTTATTTATTCTTTCTCTGCAGCCCGGCACCAAATGACCTATGGACCGGTACCGGTCCGCGGCCTGGACGTTGGGGACCACTGTTTTATTGGATGACGTGGCGATTAAATGAGCAACTTCACATTTTACAATCACGGACTATAAAACACCTTTTATTAACAGAGATCGTGGCGTTTGGATTCAGGTTGTGGCCGACCGACGGCAGACACCCTGAAACAGTAGTTGAAGGCGCCACATTTACCCACAATACACTGCTCTTCCTGAGCATACTGCTATCAAGAACAAAAAACTTTATTTCTCTGAATCAAAGGTGAAGTAATGTTTTTTGTGTTGAGAGATGTTGAGGATCAACTGACAGTGAGGAATATGTTTCCCGGTCCACAGGTCATTGACCAATAATTTTTTTTAAAGTATTTATTAATAACTTTATTAAATGAGAAAGTACAATAACAACACATAGAACTACAAGTGTACACAACAACAACAACAACAACAACACTTTGTGGATACAACTTAAAGACAGTCACAAATACTCCAGAGAGACTAAAGGTTAATAATAAAGACAAAGGTAAGAAATAGTTAAATAAATACTTTGTATAGCTTAAAGTGATTATACGTTTTAATAGCTTTTATGTTTGTACATTCGAACACTGAAGAAATGTGTTGTTTGATATAAGCAGTCAGCTCTGGAGAGTTTTGCTAAAGAATTTGCATCTGTGAATATAAAATTTGTTAACTATTGACTGAACCGTAGTGATGCGCAGATCGACTCTGACGTCATCTGAATCCACATGTACGCATAAATCATCCATCTGAACTAATTAATTTCTCCGATTTAGAGACCCGATCACACATTACCGTTATTTCTCAGTGGGATATATGTAAGTGTGATGATGTGGTAATATATTACACTGAACTAGGCTGGTTTCACATAAAAGTTAAATGTAAAATGTTGTCATATTGGCGACAAAACAGCCGGTGGCGGTGTGGCCACGTTTCAATGGAAGAAGAAGAAAAAAACACAACAACAACAATGGCGGACGGCCTCATGCGAGTGTTGTTCTCTTTATTGTCTACTAATATTTTCCTGCAGATATAACTGTGATCAGCACATCACACTGATAAAAGTCAAATAAAGAAATAAAAACAAGGATAAAATCTTGTGATTAAACTGTTTTAATAATTAATGAGAAAAAAACAATACGGCTTCTGTGTTGCTGAGTCTCGACTAACAGGAAAAAAACACAGTTTTTTAGTTTGAAAGTTTTGCTGAGTGTCCATTTACACGAATCTATAGATTAAATTTTGTTACTATTTCCACCGTCCTAGTTACGGACACTGGGCTGCTATTGTGGTGTAATTTTATAAAGACTCATGAGTTGCTAAACAGAAAAGAACCTGATGGCGCAGAATGATTATGACAAGTATCATAAGTAATAAGTAGTAGTGTGTTGAATTGTCATTATAATGAATATATAACCTCACAGACCACATATTATCAGTGAAAGGGCACAAAAAAATGTTAAAAGAATCTCACTTAATGCACTGGCTAAACTGGAGGGTATGTTTGTGTTAAACTTCACTTTGAAAAAAGAGCGGCTGTGGGACAGGAGGGAGGTGTGAGGAGGCAAGTATGGCAGTGGAGAGAGAGCCAGGGGAAGCTCTGACAATAACTGTACAATATGATCCTTAGCAGTTATAAAAAAATAAAAGAGCATAACTGGATGGAAGTGCTCATGCCAGATATGACCAGCTCAGGCCAAAACCTATTTCAGAGATTTTGGGCGAACAACAGGTGACGTAAAAAAAATAATATTGGTGTGGTTGGCCAAGTACGAAGAGGATGGACACAAGGCGTGACCTCTGCCGACCCTAGGGTATATAAGACAACGCCCGAAACTCAGAGCAACGGGGCGGTCTATTATGAACACTGGATTGCTCTTCTTCATTGCCCGGCATTAAAGTACATTTTTGCTGCTCAGAAACTCCTGATTTTTGAACAACAAAGAGAAGTTTGGCCTTGACTTTTGTCAACAGAGACCCAGCATAACTGATATGACACTATTATTATTATCAGTCATATTTCTATTATTATTATCATTGTTATTATGCTCCTCTGTGTCTCTCTCTCTCTCTCTCTCTCTCTCTCTCTTTCTCTCTCAATTCAACTGGTCAAGGCAGATGGCGTCATCAAGTGCTGCTCATGGGGGAAATGTTGGGTCTCTATAAATTAAAGAGTTCAGTCTAGACCTGCTCTATGTGAGAACCGCCCTGAGATAACTCCTGTGTTGATTTGCTGCTATATAAATAAATCTGATTTGAACTGAACTGCTGTGATACTGTGTTGAACACACAGTCTTTACCCTCTAACCGCCTCCCAGCTGTTCATTCAACTTCAACAAGAAATAAACAAATTATAACATTTAGCAGAGAGATTGACGACACCTATAGTTCCTGCCTCCATCTGTAAACACTTAGAGATATATATATATAGTGTGATAATTTGTATTTCATACATTTCTGTAGCTGTTTCTGCCAGCAAGCTTATCTGTAATTGGATTACAGTGGTTATTAATATGAAATGGTTTGCTAAAATGATCCTGATTTGTATTTTAAAACAAATAACAAACTTTCAGATGTATTATCGTGCAAGAGAAAGGAAGAGAGATGAACTAAAACAGCCAGAAACCATTTGAATCACACATTTCTGAGATTTAAAATCAGCTTTTGTGTGCTTCAGTTGACTGTTTTCATGCCTCATCATAGAGTAAATTAATTCCCCCTCTCTCTCTCTCCGCCGTCCTTCATCTCCCCCCCCTCCTCTTCTTATGCAATCCGCTCTGCTATTGTGTGTTGTCGGCTGACGTGCACGTGTTCAGTGATTAGCAGGTGTTTCTGCTGCTGCTTGCTGCCGCTGACTCACTCTGTACTGGCTCGAGGTGTACCTCGTGCGCCACCGTATAGCCTGCTTTACACCCAAAGTAGATTAATGGGTCAGTTTAGCTAAGTTCATCCAGGGTTCAAGTGAAGGTTCAGGCAGAGTTCAGCCGAGCGAAGACGGAGGGAGGAGGGAGAGCCGGAGTCGCTCTACTGGAAAACACTATCGACGGAACAGAGATGGAAACACAGAACCATAAGAACACCACACACACAACAGAGGTGCAAACAAGAACAGAACAATAAAATAACAAAACTGCAGAAATCTGTCATAAAAACAAGTAAACAAAATGTGAAAACAGCTCAAGTCACACAGGTACGATACCTGTAACATACAGTCCTTCCTTGTTTTTCGTAGTAGTTCAGTGCGTCATGTGTAGCGTCTCCTTTAGTTTACTGTGATGACAACACTTTAACGGGGACGTAAAGCTCGTAAAGCCGCACACGCTCTGAGAGGAAATGTGTGAAAACCCTTTGGATTTGTTAGTAGAGCTAATAAATCATGGATAAAGGTGAGGCTGTCTTAGAGGTACGTTAGCTTGTCACTCAGCTGTGTGGGTGGGCCTCGGTGGGCCCGGGCTCATCCAATCAGCAGTCAATGAATACTGTTTCAATTATATGACTACGTGACCAGTAAAAATAAAATATTTCTTGCTTCTTGTTTACCACATGATGATGTTGATAGGTCAGATTTTTTGAGTGGCAGCTGCTCCTCTGTCACTCTGTGTTCAGCTGACGCTGCTGCACAGAGGAGCAGAAGCTACTTCCTGCTAGCTAGCTGACATATTTCCCCAAATGTTTCGTCTCCTACAGGCCCCTCGTCACCCATAACAAGCTGCACTGACTCTTCTCAACTGTCAGTCGGATAAAAACTGGCATCAGAGCATCAATGATGACATACAGACTGAACTCTTTGTCGCTGTTCTCCTTCGAAAGAGACCTGACGGACTTTAATGAAATAATTTCAGTGTTCAACACCAATAAGTCCCGTTGGCAAGTAAGTTAATTTACAGTGTCAGACTGTAGTAGCCTGTTATCTATTTCATATTATTGTTTATCAGGTGTAGTTTTTGTTGGGTGTACAATCGATTTAACGCAGATGTTGCTCGGTCTGCCATCTGTATGTGTGTGTGTGTGTGTATGTGTGTGTGTGTGTGTGTGTGAGCATGTTGCTGCCAGTGTACCTCTATTCATACACTTGATTAATGATGCTGTGACATCTGTCAGCTGTGTGTGTGTGTGTGTGTGTGTGTGTGCGCTGTGTCAGGCTATGTGATGCTGTCAATGTTCGTCTTGGTGCCTGTAGCATCACCTCTAATGATGTATAAGGCGTCTATGATTAAACAGTGGTGCATTCAGGCATGTATAATTGTAACGGCCTATTTTGGTGAACATATGCGTTTCAGAACCTGTTAAGTACGATGGGTCTTGGACGGGCCGGGCCCACCTTCTCTGTGCCCGCCCACACTGTGATTTCTGCCTACACTGCTGGGAGACGCCGTGAAAAACACAAAAGCTATTTTAGGATTATTTGATTTTTGCGTGACAATAGGCAGCACTGCTGCACCATTAAATCAAATTATAATATTCTACACATGCACATGCATTGTTTTATACATATTCCCCTTAAATTAATCTGTCATATTTTGGTATCTGTGGGTTTGAAGAATATGTTTTTTCTTCTTGTTCCTTCAGTTGGATGTTTGTTCTCTTCTCTGTGCAGAGTTTGTTCTCACATTCAGTCTCTGTGTTCAGCTTAAATATCACCAACTAGTTTGGAGCCAATCGCGGTCCAGTGTGCAACTTACACTTAAGTGTGATTTGTAAACTTGAAGCCTCCAGTGCACAAATATTGAGAATGAAGGAGTCGTTTCATGTCCCAACAGGAAAACTTACATCCATATCAGACACAAATCATTTACTTTTACATGTATTAAAACCAAGCAGCGACCTCCGGGGCAAAAACTGCAGTTCCTTGAACGACCACTTGAGGCTCTAAAAGCAAGTCATTCCCCATAGACCCCCATGTTAAAATGTCCAACTTTACAGCAGATGTTTACAGCCTGGTACAAAAAACAGTTTTGGTCTCTATAACTAATTTTTTTGTTAAGTCATAAAGTTCTGCATAATGAAGAACATGGCTGCTTTGAGTGACAGGTCCGCCAGCCACTAGGTGGCTTCAGCCATTCGGCCCGCCTCTTTGTCCGTTTTTGATTGGCTGGGAGTTAGGCAGCGTCACGCACTGCCAAGATGGAGACGGCCGGAGCGGCTCACTTTGAGCTTCAAAACCTCTTCAGAAACCAACGGGTGACGTCACGGTAACTACGTCCATATTTTTATACAGTCTATGATTAAAACATGTCTGGAGGGGATCTTTAAACCCTGCAGAATCACTGCAAACACAGTAAATAGCGGACTAGTGAAAAGTGAACAATTTCAGACATTACATCCATATCAATATGAAAATGTTCTTGCAGAAGCTGCCCAGCATAACTCTGCAGTAGCTGGAAGACATGGGATGATTAATGCATTTAAAAAGTGTCTTTTTTTGAGGATCTTGTGTCAGTCTGCACCTTCATGTGATCACTAAGAGTGATTAGTAACAAACACGTTACTAATCACCAAAACTCTACATTCTGCTGCATGTATGTGTGTGTGAATTTCTCTGTGCTGTGTTTCTTGTAGTAACCGAACAGAAAAAGAAAAAGTTAAACGGTTGTGTGAAGCACCATACTCTCCTCTGAAATATAGATTATGGACACGGTGAATTATGCATCACGGCGTGAACGTTTGCGCCGCCGCTGCTGGGGCATTCGATCGTTTGCCAGGCGGTACAGTATCTGACTTATTCATGATGGTGCAGCTGCAGCGGCGGGACCAACTGTTCGCTGCGTTAGCTCCTTGACCTACAGCTCAGGATTTACCTGCCAGGTTTAGCTGAGGTCAGAGGGCTGGGTCACAGCCAGGGCAGAGCGGGGAGGTGGATTCTACCTGACGACAAGATTTATTTCAGACAGACAGAAGACAGAACACCTGTCAACATGATGCCAGTGCTTTTATAAAAACGCTTTTATATTATGGTGGAAAACAGCTTGTTTTTCCAGATGTTGTGCATTTCGTTGAGAGGTTTAAAGACCATCATGTCCTCCTGTGTGAGCACATGATTTTACACTCTTAAGTATGTAAAAATGTTATTTCAGAATCTTTAATGTTTACTTAGAAAGTTGATGGTTCTCACAAATCTCAAAATTGACCTCTCCCCCTCAAAAAGGGGGAGAGGTCAATAGGTCAAACTATAATAATACTACAACTATTGTGAATATTTGTCATTTCTTGTGTTACGTTGCCTTTTTATATCAAGGGTGTGGAGTATCTTTCTTTGGTCTGCAGAGAAGTGAACAACATAGACTGAGATTAGAATCAAATGTCCGTTTCAAATAAAGAATATGTGACATCGCTGCCTTCATCTGTCTGCTGAACTGAGGGATTTTTAGTTACAGAAAGAGCCACAATGGTTGTGTGATGCTGCTGCATGAGACGTATCGGAGGAAAATACTGACGGTGAGGAAGATTTTCTGTTGTCTCATCACGGATAAACTTTAAAAGATATTTTGTCATTAAAGCAATAAAGAGGAAGCAGCAGAACACAGGCTGACTGAGTTTTTACCGCTCTTACCTAGCAGATCGACGGCCAAAGCGCAAAACCTCCTGTCTGCAGAATGTTCTGATTGGCGGATTTCACTTTGGATGATGAGAACAAGGAAGGTTTTGCTCATATTCAGTCTGTCTGTAAGATAATCTCGCCCTTCATTGTGACAGAAAAGTCACATGACAAAACAAAAACACGACGCAGAGTCCCTGGATGTGTAGAGAGGCTACAGCACGAATCACTGAACATTCATCTCCAGCGGACGAGGAAACAAATACACTGAATTTAAGGAGTTCTGACCCTAGTATACTACAATGTAGTAACTATTACATTTACTACATCTTTTTACCTGAAAACAAACTTAATTTTATTTTTAATTTAATTTTAATTATTAACTTAATTTAGAGCATCGTTTTGTAGAACCTCTTCCAACTTGCACCAAGTGCAAAAGCTCCTATCTGCACTTTGTGAGGCATTAATATCTATAACACATAATATAATAATATAGTCCAAAAACAGTGTATTATGTGTTGGGTATCCTTAACAAATAGCATTCTGCAACAAAACAAGTTTTTTTTAGTTTTCTCAAAAAGGCGCGTTTTTCAGATGGGAGGTTTTGCTCTTCAGCTATCGAGATGGTGATATTAGCAAACCTTCACAAGCGCTGACATGTACTGTAGACGAGACTGTAAACGAACAAGAGATTTATTCCTCCTCTGTGACAGTAAACACAACACACTGGCCCCAACGTAAACTTTGCTATGACAAGATATTTGGGTGGATGAACAGTATGTTAACCATGATCAACAACATGGCCACGGCTACATACTGACACACACACACACACACACACACACACACACTGGGAGAGTCTCTCACAGTTACAACACATCAGGTGCAATAAATCCTCCAAATTAAACAACCAAGTACGTTATTTGATCATGTGACTCCAGAACGACACATAGGAGCGTTTTCTAATCTGGCGCCCCTATCAGCAGAATAAAATCATTTGTTTCTACTTCCTTAAAGTTAGGCCACCGTCGTTGTCATGGCTACAATAATAACCACGTGGTTCAGGTTGGGGGACGATCGTAGTTACGCTTCTTGGTTCCCAGCTCACGGTTGGAAACAGGAAACGAACGGCGGTCTCTGTCGGGTTAAAGCTTCCATCCATCCTCCTCCTCTGAATGATGAAATGTGTCCGCATATATACACGTCATCTGAACTGCACCACTGCTCCGGGTCACAATTACTACGACCACTAGATGGCAGCTGTCACTCAAGTGTAACTATAGTTCGCCTTTGGGTGACTGTGGTTTTGCTTGGGAGGACCGACTCCACAGGTACGCACACAGGAACTCTCTGAGAGGAGCATAAATATGCTTCTAGTGACTGCCTCCCTGACATACAGAGCACTACAGTAACTCATAGCTGGTTGCACGACTGCTCATCATTATATGTATTCGCCGGGCTGCGGTCATTAAAATTTGTGATCTATGTAAACACAGTTTGTGAGTCTGTGCTCTCTCACGAAAACAACCAGAAGCATTGGTTGTTCAAATGCCTGAGATAACGTATGTTTAGGTTGATCTGACGAGAGCATTTTGTGGCTGAAGGGGAGTTACTGTAGCGTGCTGTTAAAACTGAGATTGTTCATACAGTATCACATATTTTACCAACAGTGAACATTAAAAAAACACATTTTCCCATTATGTTGTGTGAGTTTTCTTCTTCAACAGTCTGTGATGCTGTCTGGCACTACAGCCCATTAAGACTTTATATATATATAAAACACTGAGCTAGACAAATAAACTGGATTTTATTTTAGTTATTTGATTATATTAAAATGATAAAAAGGATGAGCATCCTTCATCTCACGCCACACACACACACACACTCACACACACACTCACACACACACACTGGCATGCTGTGTCCTGTTTGGACTCTGAGGAGTCAGACACCAACTGACCGGACAAATGTTCTTTTGCTCTTCCTCTCAAACACTCCCGCTGGCTAATACTCAGCTGTGTGTGTGTGTGTGTGTGTGTGTGTGTGTGTGTGTGTGTGAGTGATCACTGTGCGTGTGTCCATTCTCTCCCACCCTCCAGATTTGTCTGTATTATAGCGGCCCACTGCTCCTGTGTCCTTTGATTAAGGTCAATTTGGTAACTAGGGTTGGCAACACATCCTCACACACACACACACACACACACACACACACACACACTTACATACATACATTTGTACTGAGCCAAGTCAACCATACAACGCCGCCTCATTCATCTGTATCTCTAAATAAATGTGTGTGTGTATATACATGAATACATCGTAGTGTTTGGTGACATGTTCACTTTTGACCAGAACAATAATGAGGAGGATTATGTGTCATACAAACAGAAAAACAAGATTTCCATAATGGTTTTAAAACAGTGCGTGCCTCGTTATATGAGTGACAGTTAAAATATTACAAATTAAATCTGTAAATTAAATCTGTTATTTCCACACATGCAAGATATTTGCACAAAAACAAGTAGTTATGTCCTCTGTTACATCTTGCAAACCAAAACATCATTTTGACCGATGAAATTCCTGCTAGTTTACATTCATCATGAGCTCTCGGGCAAAGCTATTTAATTTGGATATTTATTTATTCATCCACGCAGGTGAAATGGACTTTAAAAAAGAAGTAAATATAAGGACAACTGATCTAATGACTTATTGTTTATGACCAATTACCTGCAAAACTAAAAACGTTCCCATCAACCTCAGCTGTACTTTGTTTAGTGCCAGTTAGCAAATGTTGGCATGCTAACATGCTAACCTAACAGCAGCTACCACGTCTGGAGGCTGAAGTACCTTAAAGTTAAAGACGGCCGCTAGCTGCTCCAACTGAAGCCCAGTCAAAAAGCCTCAACTTTTTTCTAGAAATACGAGTCATTATGGTTTCAATCTCTAGATTCAGGCGCTCTAATAAGTGTGCTGGTGGTCATTTTGGAAATTATTGCGCCATTAATAAGATCTGGAGATTTACCGTGTCTGCCGTGTGGGTGTTGATTGACAGCTGTGATTGACTGAGTGGGACTAATATCTCAATATTTCAAGTTTAATGTCACCTGACTGCTCAGTGTTCCCAGTTAGCTAGCGTTAGCTTGGGTCCGAGGTAGCGGGGCGTGTTTCCAGAGCTTATTCAGAAGCTCCTGGCTCCAAACGGAAAAGACGCTGCCGACCAAAAGCTGCAGGTGACATCACACCTCACTACGTCCAGCTTTATATACAGTCTGTGACACTAACCCAAGATTATGAACATGATAAACATTACACCCGCTAACCACCATCATGCTAGAATTGTCAGTGTAAGCTTAGCATGCTCTCGTTAGCCTCACAAAGCCACTAGCTTACCTGTAGATTCTTAGGCCGTGTTCAGACAATGCACACGGGGCTGCGTTGGTACCAGTGACACAATGAAATTTGATCCAGGAAGTTTAGTTGGAGCTACAGATTAATGTGTTTAAAGGCTTATCAGACGCCAAAGCACCACAAAGCAGTTTGTAATACTCACAGACAGGATTTTACAGCTCTGGAAAGTTATCATGGCGGCAACTGTTTCATCTTTCCTCATGACAATTGCAAGCTAAACAGCAGAAACACGGCGTTCACTTTACAAAGTAATCCACCAGGAATATGTGCTTGCATGTATGTGACTGGCCAACGCAGCGCCTCAGTGGATAACGTTGAGCTGCTGCCATGAAAGTGAATGAAGGTCGTCTGTGTGAATCTGGAAGATGTTCAGTCTTAAAACACTAGTTTGAAATGAATTATGACGCAGTCTTTGTTAAAAAAATAACATGAACGTAACTTCTGTCCGACCTCCACAGTCTGGATGTGAAAGTGCTGTTTGGAGTCGCTCATTTAAACCGGCAGGAATTACTTTCAATCATCAAACTCATGATTCCTGTCATTGTAATCAGGAGAAATGCATAAGTGCATAACAATCTGAAACACATGATACTGTGAAAGTGGGATTTTGACCAGGAAACGCTTTGTATAGGATCCTTTGTCGACATGCCGAGCAGAATTCAATCGAGGATTTGGTGGAAATTTATGAAAGTAAAATTGATTTCATGCAGCAGAAGCTTTTGGATTTTACTTTCTGAAAGCTTCAGTTAGTTGTTGGAGCAGCTGCTAACAGAACAGTCTAGATGTCTGTAAGTTTTTTTAGATTATAACCTTCATTTTAAGGGCATTTGAGAACTATATGTTCATCACATATAACTGGTTCTACTGGAGCACCTAAAAAGTGAAATCCTTTACATACGTTACAGTGTTAAACTACTTACGCCCCTACAGCTATAACAGACAGTGTAACAGACAGTATTTTCTATCTGCTGTACATAACGTGGGTCAGTAGATGTGCTTTCATGTCACACCCACAACAGAATCGACACACCCGGCTCAGATTTACCGGAGTGAAACCAGTCAGTCGGATGGATCAGAGGTAAGATCATCAGTTTCCAGTCAGAGACGAACATAAACACAACCAGCTGCTCCCAGACCTCCAACATGGCCGCCGCAGAGCCAGTTACATCACTAAATGTGCAGACTGTAACATCAGAGACCCATGTGGCTAAACAGAGTGTAATATAGGGTAAAGGATGACGAGTATGAACTCGATAACCGTAATGTATCTAATATACGTGCTGTAGCCTGGATGCATCTGAGACTGTACGCTGCTGCTGTCACATCGAATCAGAGAGTCTTCACTGCTTATTGTTTCACTTACTGAGTGTGTGTGTCTGTCTGTTATCTCATGGAGCTGTGTGTGTGTGTGTGTGTGTGTGTTGGATGACATTACTAAAAAGAGTCGACATGTTACACAGCAGTGGAGGCTTTAAACCCTCCAGCATCACACAAACACACACACACGCACACACACACACACACACACACACACACTCAGCCTCTCAGCTTGGCTCTGTGCCCGTATGCATGACAAGACCTCTGGGACCCCCTAAACACACACACACACACACACACACATATATACATACACACACACAAAACGCCCCCCCCCCACCCACCCAAACTCGGCAGCCCGGCGACTAATCTAATAGCGCCCAACATCTTCATCTGACGTGTGTGTGTGTGTGTGTGTGTGTGTGTGGCTGCGGCAGAAAGAACACTGCGACCTAAAAACCCAGCTCACTGAGAGCGACTGCACGCCGAACAGAAGGCTCATCCAAGTGTAAACACGCACACACACACAGTGAAGCATATAGGGACGAGTGTGAACACACACACAGACCACGTGTACACACACACACACACACACAGCAGATGCAGACATGTTAACACACAAATTGACACACTTGAATAGAATAATAGAGACACTTCTGACACACAGTTTACCGTATGTGTGCAAACAAAGTCCTCCTCCACCTTTGCGCTGACTGATACTACAGGTGAGGAAACACAAATGTCTATGAACTACTCTGGACTTTAAACTGTGTTGTCATGTAGTGCAGCAACGATTGGTTGAATAGTTAAATCACTTGGCATGTGTTCTCCAAAAGGGAGAAATTTATATTTTAGCTGGAGTCCTTATTTCCATACAGCAGAAAGTGATAACATATCGCTCTAACACAGTCAGAGCAGACGGTCACACTGAGCCTGATTGCATCCTGCTACGCATTAGCTTTCCTGCTAAAGTCTCCTTCTTATCTAACTTACAAACATGAACACATGTCTTGTCCTGCACCTTAGCTTGTTGAACGAGTCACCAAACAAACATTCACCAGGGAAGAATGTACCGCTAACGTCAGTTGGCAGCCAGATAGCTAACTGGCTGCTCAGTGGCAGCACATTATACAGCATGTAAACATACCTCAACACGCTGTCTGTACATGACTTGTAGCTACAGCAGTTTGTTTACATTGTCTCGGTTGTCAGTGTTACACCGGTAGCCTGCCAGCTGCTGTCAATCAAACACAGACACCAACACACTCCCTCCCCCAGCTGCTGTCAATCAAACACAGACACGAACGCACTCACTCCACCGGCTGCTGTCAATCAAACACAGACACCGACACACTCCCTCTCCCAGCTGCTGTCAATCAAAAACAGACACCGACACACTCCCTCCCCCAGCTGCTGTCAACACCTAACCAAAACCTTTTATTCAACGATGCAGAATTTTTATTGTTTGTACTATAGACTGTATATAGAGATGGACGACATGACAGCTCCCCAATAATGAAGCTAAAATATCTCGATCGCCCCCTAGTGGCTGGCTGCAGTAGGCTATAGGTCATAAGTCCCGCCCCCTCCATGTTAGCTGATAGGACGTCGGCCAAACTAAAATATCAAAGTATACGTCAAAGACATTTTGCCCAACGATGGTTTCTATCATTTTAAGTAGCTCTTATCGCGCTGATGTTTGTTCAAGTGCTCATTTTTCTGATACGTTTGTTTTTAATTAGTTATTTGATGATATAAAAAGGGGATGTGACATCATGATTGACAGCTGTGACAACCGCTCTCCAACCACCGTCATCCCGCCACCCGACTCTACAGCGCAGTCTGTGGCTGCAAATGACGTCGCACAAGCAAGATGGCAGCTCCTGAAAACGAGATATATTGGCTTCACTTTTGCACAGCGGCAGGAAGTGGAGACGTCATCCATCTTTATATACAGTCTGTGGTTCACCAACGTCTACCTTTACAGCTCTTTGTGATCATCCCTGAAGACTGATTTCACACACACACACACACACACACACACACACACACAGATCTAACAAAAAACTTCACCACACTCTTCTAAAAGGCCATGTTAACACTCATGTGTTTCTTGTATACAGTATGTGTGTGTGTGTGTGTGTGTGTGTGTGTGTTTGGAGATATGTTCGGTATGTGTGTGGCTGTGCGGGGGAGGTGGTTGTGTGTGTTGTGGTTGTGTATAGTAAATATTTCTACAGGAGCGATCATCTTAGCTTCATGTCAGCGTCCCCGGCTGTCAGCACAACACCGGCCCCTGGCAGAGAGAGACAGCGAGAGCAAGAAAAACCGCGGCCCCGTGCTTCCCGGCGGTGTGTGCTGTCCTAAAGACCAGCGGTGGAACGAGACCGGAAAGATGGAGCTAATTTTAAAAAGTGAACTGCGTGGGATGTCCTTCAATCAGCTATCTCATCGACTGATATCATGAATGTCATCAGAACAACAGAACAAATCAGCTTCCAAACACAAACAAACCATGTTTATCTGAGATAATCTGATGATATGATGGATCTTAAAGAGGCTATAATTGATATTTATATAACTATATGATCTGTCAGTGTGTGATCTGTTGGTTGTGGCTTATAGTGACGAACCTACAGAGAATTATCAGAGACTCTGCAGCTCCTCTCGGCTTTACGGAGCTTTATAGTGAGTTTTAGCTCATTGTTTATCTGTCCGGCTGCTTGTTTCCACTGTCCACAAGGGGCCAAATTGTTTACCGGAGGTTAAAAAATAAATGTTTACTGCACCACCACATTACTGCTAAGTGGATTATGTCTGTGTGCATACTGTCACATTTACATAATACTAAATGTCACATGGAAATGGATAACATGCAACAACATGTTCTCTTTTCTCTGTGTTTTCATTCCATTTTAACGACAAAGTTCTTTCAGGTGCATCAGATAAAAACTGATTAAATTAAATGTATCAACAGTGTTTTGGTCCTCAGCTCTTCATCAGGCAAACTGAATCTTTTTTTTTTGGTCCATTTCAGGATTTTAATGTTTACTCTTTAATTTCAAAATTTGTCATTTTAATATCCAATTTGTTTTATCAGCTTCCTTTTTAACATTTAAAAATGGTCTTATTTCTTATTTCCCATTTTCCCTAAATTTAAATTCTTTAAATTAAGAATGACACCTCTCTCATATATGAAGACACCAGCTAGTTAGTTTATTTTAAGTCAAAGACTGAAAACAGACAGGAGGAAACAGTTAGACTGCCTCAAGGCAGCATCTCTAACACTCACTAACACATCATTTATCGTTTGTTTAATCTGTTCAAAAACTGCAGCGTAAAAACAACGTTCTGTGTTTCTAAGAGGGGGGGGGGGGGGGGGGGGGGGGGGGGGGGTTAACATGTCAGACTATTATTTTGGCTGGGAGCTGTGACTTTCTGAAGTCCGACACATAACGCCGCCAGTAAAAGGATGCGGAGCGACGGAGAGGGAAGTAAAATGTTAGAGAGTTCTGTACATCTATTTGTGTAACATTACATTATGTCTCTGTGTATTTTTCATGTTTCAGCTGTTCCTTTGATTTCAATCCCTGCTGACGATGTACAGGGCTGTATACTGGGATGCAGGTTGTGTGTGTGTGTGTGTGTGCGTGTGTGTGTGTGTTGAGGCGTGCTGTATGTACTTGATGTTCCGGTACGTTCTGACCTCCTGGCTCCTGTTGGGATTGGCGTCCTTCAGGATTCAGACTGACAAGCCGTTAACTGAAATCTGTCTTATTTTCTATGAATGTCTGAAGCTTTAACTGAGTCTGAACTGTTGTGCATACAAAACTGAATACTGTTTACTATATTTAGAACGCAGGTTCTTGCAGGTACTGCAGATCAGTCTGACTGTCACAGCAAAAATGTATCAGCAGACGGTGATGTCGCTGTTTTTACAGGTAGTTTTATCAGTTTTAGAGGACGTTACATTAATCAACACTATGGAGGCTGAGTGTGTGCATGTGCTTTATAGGGTCACTTTTTATTTGAAATACAAACTTTCATTTGAACGCAGGGGAAAATTAAATATTCGAACTGTTCAAATTCAAATTTATTCTATAAACACAACAGACCATTTGAAGTAGTTTAACTTCTGATCCAGCAGAGCGCGCTCTTTAAATCACTATCAGCTTGACCATCGCAGCTCTTTGACCTGCCAGTAAACTAAGCTAATAAATAAAAATGGAGACGGACAGTAGCGAGCAAAGACGCACTGATTGGATAATCATGACACCGAAGCATCTGAGCAGCAGTGTGTGTAACACCTCGGACACACTGGATGCGTGAGCAGCGTGTGTGCGTCGCGGAACCTCTTGCTTTTCATTTCAGCGCCCATGTTAACAGACACAGCCCATCAGCAGACTCGCGTCATCTAGAGATTCAAGGTCTTGCCTATTTTCCTCCACGTGGTGCGTGCAAGGTAAGCAGAAACAGACAGGGAACACGTTAGAAAGATAGAGCTGCCAGTGGCAGAAACGCCACAGCAGACAGCGAGATGCAGCAGTTCAGCGACACACACACAAACACTGCTGAGGTTCACGCATCCAGTGTGTCCCAGGCGTTAATTATTTTGGGTTCTACATCGTAGACGGCAAAATCACAGCCTGGTCGCCAGAATAAAACGTTGGCATTGTACGTTTCACAGAAACGTTGAATATCTACATTTCAAGACGTGAAATACGTATCATCTCAACATTTCTAAAGTGACGTAGTTCACATGTGATCAGTATGAGTTGATCTTTCCTGTATAGGAGGAGGAGGGGCAGGTGGATGGTTAGTAAGTTTGTTGACAACAGAGAACACGGTTCGAGACCACCTCGAAACCGAAACCAGTGTCTGCTTCCCGTTTCAACCGACAAAAGGGGTGTTTTTAGCGAGACGTCGGGACATTTGCAGCCGTTTTTGTAGCGAGAAAAACGTCTTTTTTTAGTGAGACATCGGCTGTTTTTATTTTATTTTTTATTTTTATTTTAACCCAAACCATGATCTTTCCCCAACCCTAACCAGACCTTAACCACAGCGTTGTCACATCATAAAACATCATTATTCAACGGATAGAAATGTTAATATGCTACGTTTGTAGAAATGTTGATATGATACGTAATTCATGTGTTGAAATGTATATATTCAACGTTTTCTTCTGGTGACTGGGTTGCAAAATTACCAACAAAGAAAAGCAACTTTGTAAAAAGCAGCTTCCGTACTCTACAACGACAACACATCTGAGGAATCAGCAGCTAGTTTACCTGTCAGGTGAGACGGCAGAGCGGAGCAGCGTCAACTCTACAAACCTGCTCTGACACATATCAGACTCAACATACATAGTGCAGCTTTATGACACCAAGCGGGAAAATATAAAGATTATACTGAACAGTAAGACTGTGACCATATATGTATGCTTACGACAGTCATAGTAAACTGTATCTCCGACACATTACGGGTTGTGTTTGAATTAATCTGAACAAATTACTTGTTAGTTTGAATCTGTTTGAACTTGACTTTTTGAAAAAGTGACAACAGTAACGTGTGCTACTGATGTTCCAGGCGACGACCAGTCAGACTCGACAGTTTGACTTCTGGAGCTGATTCAGCTGGCGACACACACACACACACACACACACACACACACACACACACACACACACTCAGTCTCCCACTTCTGGAACTGGTCTTCAGGCAAAAGCCAAAAAGCTCCAGTTTAGTACACTGAGCCTGAGGTGGGAGTGAGACCAGTAACAGCTGAGTGTGTGTGTGTGTGTGTGTGTGTGTGTGTGTGTGTGTGTGCAGGTTATGCAGAAGTCAAGGTTAAAGCCATCAGCACAGAGCAGGAACAAATAATGACTCAGCTTAGTTAGAACATGACTCAGATCTGCTCATCGCATCATCAACATTTCAGCTGCTGTTTGTCTGAGTAAAGCCTGCACATCTTTTATTTTATCTCAACATTATCTCAGTTTCTGTTTTATTAAAGCTGTTTTCATTCAGTTTTTGTTGTTGTTGTTGTTGTTTTGGCCACCAGGGGGCAGAAAACAAGCTGACAGAGCACGATCACCACATTCAGCTGTTTGTAGCCTAATATTCTCTCGACTTTTAGCTCTAGTTTGGTCTCCACCAACTCCTGAGAAATATTATAATTTATCTTATTTATTATTTCTTTATTATTTCTTTAACAATTATTTCAAAATGCAGCCGCCAGGATTTTAACAGATGGTTCTGGCCCCCCGGCTACGTTTCAGACCCTTTAACTCCATACGTGCCGGACAGACTGAACCACTGACTGCGACGTCTCTGTCTCTTCTGTTTATCAGTCTAGACTGTTGAACAGCCAGGAGAGCTCTGTGAACCCTCAGAGAACAGACGGCACGTATGGAGTTAAAGGGTCTGAAACGTAGCCGGGGGGCCAGAACCATCTGGGCTTTAAAGTAATAAGAAACATTTTAAAATGAATCCTAAAATTAACAGTGTAAAGATGCTCGAAAGGCTGTGATGTGCTCTTGTTTTCTGGCGCCTGTTAAAATCCTGGCGGCTGCATTTTGAAATAATTGTTTTTTTAAAAAAAGGTTTAATATAAACTATAATATTTCTCAGGAGTTGGTGGAGACCAAACTAGAGCTAAAAGGGGAGAGAATATTAGGCTACAAACAGCTGAATGTGGTGATCATGCTCTGTCAGCTTGTTTTCTGCCCCCTGGTGGCCAAAACAACAACAACAACAACAACAACAACAACAAAAACCGAATGAAAACAGCTTTAATAAAAACAGAAACTGAGATAATGTGAAGAGCTAAAATAAAGACGTGCAGGCTTTACTCAGAGAAACAGCAGCTGAAATGTTGATGATGCGATGAGCAGATCTGAGTCATGTTCTAACTAAGCTGAGTCATTATTTGTTCCTGCTCGTCTTTTAAAACACATTTTTTGCTGACTGTGTTCTTTCATCTATATATTAAACTTGTGTTTTTGTTCTGTTGTGATTTTCAGTTGTGTCTCTATTTTGTTCGATGGTTTATTTTGTTTTTATTCTCTGTAAACGCTGTTTTAGAAACATGTTCTATACATAAATATTATTTCTATGAACGCTCTGATTTCTTCACACGTTTCCCAAAAGCAGAACTTCAAAAACACACCGTCAAGAGCTTCTTAACTTCGGCTGTCTGTGGTGATGAAGATGATGATGATCACTTTAAAGTAACTTTGCATGTTTAACTGTGTGTAAGTTCTGCTACTTTACATTAAAATACACAGATCACAAAGTGTTGTAAATGACACAAAGAAATGTTTTCTACTTGGAATTGTTGAAGCTTCATGTGCAGTAAACAACTAACTACAGTCTTTATGATTCATGTTCCTGTGTGGAAGCTGGTTGATTTTGCTGCTGATTGACACGTTACTGTATTATAGAAACATATGCATGCAGCAAACAATGTAAACACCATATATGTATAAAAATAGAGAAGATATGAGACCTGAAAATATCAGCAAAGTATCATTTCAGCCAGAGGAGACGGACATGAATATCAGGAAAGAGGAAGAGTAAAACAGTCAGTTTAGTTTTATTTTCTTATATTTTAATTTACAGGTTATGACTCATCTTATATCAAACGTCACTTAAAGAACATCAGTGCTCAGGATAAAAGTCTAAACTTAAAAGAGTGTTAAGAGAGTGTCTTTAGTTACGATGCTTTTAGGAAACATTTCTTCAGCTTAAGAAGGTTTCTTAAATTGATTTCTCCATCATGTTATCAGCCTCAAGATGCTTCTGGGAAACACAGCTGCTAGATATTTATAACTTTCCTCACCAGCCAGTTTCTAACTTCTGCAGAAACACAAACCAGGAAGTAATAACAATAGAGAATAATTACCCTCAAAAGAGTCAAAATAGTTTCCCGACCGTTTGAAAAGGTTGCTAATCAGTATTTAAAGAGACAGTTGGGCTGATATAATAGATAACAATCACAAGACAAACATGAACAAACAGGTTTCAGTTCCTGGTAACAGTTAGTTCACCATCATCACGCTTGTTTTGTTTTCTTACTGTTTGCGCAAGGATTCACTTCAGCTATGAGACGTTCGAGTGTCACAGTGTTTACAGGACAGGTGATATGTTCAGGTCTGAGTGCAGAAGGACACGGTGTTGCAGCAGAAATGTGAGCAGCGTGTTGGGTTTAAAGCCTCTTTAACTCCTGGTGTTTCTTTTCACACTAGATTAGGGCACTGTCACATTACTGAGTGTGTGTGTGTGTGTGTTTTCTCATGTTCTGAATGTGTACATGTGTGTGTGTGTTGGGGGGGGACGTCATAGTCTGTGTATGTTTGTCCTAATTGTTGTATGTGCTCAGCGTGTGTGTGGAGATTACAGTGTGTGTTACTGTGGCATTAAACGGCTTAAAGAGGAACGTGATGGTCTGATCGCCGAGTTCTTTCCTAGATGGTCTCTGCACACACACACACACACACACAAATGAAGAGATTCGACTTCATATCCTCACATATTTACACACATGAACACGATAACAATGTCCGTGTATGTACTTATAGACTGGTGAGGAGCCTCGCTGACAAAATACACTCTGTAACCATCTCTTAGCATGAGAAAGAGTTCCCATGAGTACCTCATGAAAATGTCCCCAGTTTGCAAACATTTCCTCACTTTTCTAATTTTACTCACTTAACAAGAATGTCTTCAGTTCCCATAAATGTCCTCACTCTGCCAGAGCACACACACTGGTCCTTTCTGCAGTGTGTGAATTATTTAAAAATGTAATTACATCTTTTAACTAATGATAATAATCTTTTTTCATATTTTGTGTTGCATCAGTGTTTGTGTAGTTTTCCTGAGAGGACAGATACATGTTGTAGTTTCATGGTAACACTGTGGTAGACAGCGTCAGGTGTAATGTGTTACTGTGTGTGTGTGTGTGTGTGTGTGTGTGTGTGTGTTTTAGTGTCAGGTTTGTATCTCCAGTGACATCAGAGCTAAAGAGCCCCCCCTGCTGGTTTCAGTGAGGTCTGACTGACATCTAGTGGACAGTTTCAGTACTGAAGACATTTCTAACTTTTAACTGGTTCATTCAAAAACATTCAAACACAAGAATAACACAAATACAGACAGCAGCAAAATATATAAAAACAGAGGCCATCAGTTAAAATATATATATTGTTGTTATATTGTTCCTTTATGTAACATCTGCCTCTTGCATGTTACATTAAATACATTAGTTGTGCTTTAAATGGTCACTATCTCTAACAGCAAAATCTTTTAATATAGAATATAATTTTGTCAGTAATTTTACCTTTATTTAATAGTTGTAAGGTGTACATATTTGTGTTATTTCCATTATTTTATGCTGTTATCTTATATATAATACTTGGCTACACGGTAACGATGCAGCTATAAAGCATCACCGGGGGAACAAGTGTGTGACTGTTAAATGGAAACCTGTAAATAATAATGTATAGCTGACCTGAGACTTTATCACTAATTATAATTATATTGACATTCAGAGTGATTATTATCTGTAATATAATGAGTTTTTGATCCTGGTCAAGGTTTCACCGTCGGCCCTGTAACTTGTTATTTAACGGTTATTAAGCTTCGTCACAGAAATCATTTATTAGTGTTGTAAGTTTCCTTTGATTTTATTTATATTAAATAGTTTTATTCAGACCGGGCTTGTATCCCCCAGATCCCAAAGTGCTTGTAAGCAATAAACAGACATCATTGAATCAACATCGGAGCGTCTGGGTGTCTTCGCTGTTAGTCCACCATCATCATCATCATCATCACAACACAACACAGAGACTGTAGGCTGTCACTATTATCAGCAATGTAAAAGAAACTTAACGAGGGGCCTTATTATAAACTGTGAGGCTAATATAGTCCCTCGTTACATTTACAGACTTTGTGTTTCTAAATTCTTAAATAACTGAACATTAAATACTATTCTCCATACAGTAAAAGAGTTTAGTCCAGTGAGATTTAAAGCAAATTTCACCTTTTTCTTACAACTTCAGTCCGTTACTTCTCAACAAATCCCTCCTCCAGGATGGACAGACACGAAATAGTGTTTTATGGATAAATAATAAAGAATTATTAATGTTCAACCTCTGTTTAGTTAAGTTATTACATTTTAAGAAAGCACTGCATAATCCAAAGACATCTGTGTGTGTTGCTACATTTTTCTTGGTGAAATGAGGGCATGTAGGGCATAATTCATGCATAATCATGCACTCATAACTGTCATAACTCATCCTTTTACTGTATCGTCAAACACTGCTTTACGATAAAGGTTTATTTAAAGGAAAATATACACCAGAATTGTCCACAGTATAATTGCCACATCTGACCCAAAGCTGGCCCAAACGCTTCTATCTGATCTCTAAAACCTTTAAATCTGACAGCTGTGTGGGGTTTTTCCACGGTGGTTGGTTAAGGTGGCGAGCCACGCAGCGAGCAGTGGAGCCGTGCTGGAAAGGTCCTACAATTCATACACTGACACCCCTGACCTAAATCCTACAGGAAGTCTGCAATTAGCCTTTTAAAATAAGACTTTGCCCCAATTTTGGCCCTTGAACAAACGCTATCTCCTATCTCACTATCTCTTAACGGTATCGGCTTCAAACTTCAATAGATGACTTATGACATTATGCTGAAAAAAAGTTGTTAAAAACTGTAATAACTCGAACGGTTTGGATTTAATAAGCCCTGAAAGTTGCAGGGCCACATCACACCTTACAATGTAAACCAATGGGGAGGCAATCTATGGGCATGAACTTTGTGTCAAACAGAGGCTTCTGACACCTAAACTATAAGTCTGACCACTTTCAAACCTGTATTAATGGATTTGCCACGAAATTTCCTACTAAAAAATTATTTTAATATAAGATTTGGCCAAAGTCATGGGATTTATGAGGCGATTTCACAAGAAGCGTACTCTAAAATCCTCCTCTCCAACTGCTCCTGGTGATGTCACTCCCTCAGTGCTGTGAAACATTCCGCAATACACACTCATTATAAAATCACAGGAGGAACAAGAAAAGACTTTAAAACTCACACTCTAATATCTCAAAAACAATAATAGATAGAAAAAACATGTAAATTCAAGATTAGTAGGTCAAAGTCTCATGACTCATTTAAAGTTCAAATGAAGTTTGTATCTAAAACTATGTGGAAGCAGTAAATGTTCAAAAAGGTGTGGGTTCACTCACACTCTCCATTCAAATATATGAGTATTTTTCTGTGTCCAGCTGCAGTTACTTATTGTCTCTACACACCTGACAGTACACATGTCAATCAAACTTTCAAAATAAAAGCACACCACACTTGTAAGAAATATCCCTCATTTTTAAAAAGCAATATGATCAGATCCCGACGGGTCAGAGTGCGAGGTCCCGACCAACGCTGCTTACAGCTTTAATATTAGTTTGTTGTTTTAGTTTGGGTTGGAGATCACCGGTAGTCTAGTTTTCGGGTTTGGTTTTGATTAGGTTGAGTACACTTTTCTTTTAATAGGTAGGGGAATGAGCTGGGTGCGACGGCCCAGTAAAGGCGTGGCTGGCCCAGTAACTTCCTGTCTTTTGTTCTTTTTGGCTGGGATCTCCAGCTCCTTTGTTGTTAAATTAGAGGTTTCGGTGTCCTTGTTATGTTTCGGTCTCCAGGCCGCAACAACCACACTAAACGTTTCTTTCTGTGCCACTTTTGGTTGGAGAGAGTTTAACTGAAATAACTTATAATTTATATTTCAAGCATCTGTTGGCGTCTATGTTTCAACAATCTATTATTGCAGCATGTTTGCAGCAAGTATTTAGTTCACTCATGTTGATAAAATTAAAGCAGAAGCAGCTTGACGAGGTTCTGAGACGACTGTTTTCAACACGTCTAGGACCAAATTTAAACCAACCTCCCACCTGTGCTCTGTGTGCAGGTGGGAGGTTTAACAAATTATGAAATGAACTAATAAAAGACAGATAAATAAAGTAAATGAATAAATAGCAGCACAGTGTTTGTAGTTTTAATGGACTACAAAGACCATCAGCAGAGAGGGGACATCCTCTCTAAGTAGTGGTGACATTTTCCTTTAAAAAAAAAAAAAAAAGCTGGAGGAAGACGTGACCATGTTGGTGCAGAGCAGTGAAAGAGAGGCAGATACACACAGAGAGCGTTCACTCGTTCCTCACCCTCCTCTTCCTCTGTTAAAGAGACAGTTTTTTGTTTTTCTCTCTCAGGATGTCTGCAGGTGAATCAGCAGGAAGCAAACTGCAGTCGGTGGACTTTGAAATCTTCGGTCATGTTCAGGGTTTGTATGTTTTCACTTCCCTCCCTCTTCTTCTTCTTCTTCTTCTTCTTCTTCTTCTCCTGTTTTCTGCTCCACTCTGTGAGCCGAGGCTGTAAAATGATCCGCCGCTGCTTAATTTAGGAATGAGCACGCGAGGATGTCATTTCACTTTCACTTCCTGCAGCCTCATGAGAGACACGTTGACCAGAAGATCCAGTCAGCTGTTTGTTTTAATCAGTGGAAATACGCAACTAAAACATTTATTTTATAAAATTACACATGAAAAGCTTAAAGACTAGATTATAAACAAGCTGTTATAATGAATCTTTACTGTTCTCTGATTACATATTTTAAATAATGCTCTCTCTCTCTCTCTCTCTCTCTCTCTCTCTCTCTCTCTCTCTCTCTCTCTCTCTCTCTGTTTTAAATCTGGACAGGAGTCTGTTTCAGAATGGTGAGTTTCTTTGTGCCAAATCTAAATTCCTGTTCACTAACACCCTTTTTCCACTGGAGGAACTTTTTTCTGAGCCTAAAGGAGCCAGTCTACTCTGTCAAAAACTGCTTGTCAGATGATTGAATAGCTACAGAAACCGCCCTCCCCCCACAAGGGATGTGCCGGTATCAAATTTGCATGGTATGATGGGTGAAAATATCACGGTAAACAGTATTATCACGATAATAATCAGCGTTTCCTGAAATCCTGCTATCAGTGCTAAAATATAGTAGGATTTTATTTACTGAGTACTGGCCTGTATGTTGTAGCTTTGTTGGACTTTACATAATAAATAACATCAAAAACAGTTTAAATTCTGTAAAGAAAAGCAGGTTGTTCCAACTTTAAGACAAGAAATCACTTTAACTGCAGCTCAGTGTCTCTTAGATTCTGCACAGACATTCATATTTTGAAAACTCGTGATTTTTTTCCTGATGAAACCATTAAAATTCATTTTTAAAAAGGCAGAGAAATTAGTAAACAGATACAGATCATAACAGTCATCCTGGGCACTTATAGGCCATGAACACTGACTGCTCCTCTACACACCTTCTCCACATCACTACTAACAAACACCAGCAGCTCTAAATCAGCCGCACTTCAGTGGGTTGATGGTTAATGTTAATATAGAAAGTCCTGTCTACAGTAGAGTCGGACAGACAGGAAGTTCTCTGGTTATTCTGCCTCTGTGTGACCAGAAAGCTCCGTCCTTCTGACTAAATAAAATCGAGTCTCTACCAAGTAACCCGACCCTAAAGGGACTAGTATCCTCCATCAGAACCTCCTCTCGTCACCTTTTCAACGTTGGATTAGCAGGAGCTGCGTCCAACAATGTCTGTAACTCTCCGACTCCTCTGATGTGATATTTCTGTTCTCTTCACATCGTAATTGGTCAACGTTGAGACGAGAAAGCAGCCATGGTTTGAACTTCTTTCTCAGCTCTCTCTTTCGTTCTTTAAACAACTATTTCTGTCACTTTTAATGTGAACAACTGAGTGCAACATTATGACTGTCTACCAGGAAAGACTGTCTGAAAATTTGCACTATTACCCCCCGTATTTAAAAGATTTCACATCCCCACTCTTTCTACAATGGCTGACTTATCACTCCACCTTTGAGTGCAGCCATTTGAAGAAACGTACTTGTTTTCAAGCATGACCCGACCATAACCGATGCCATTCCCCACCGGTCCAGCAGCCGTCACTAGAGAGTTTTTCCACCTCAGTTATCACAGCCTGGTCGCCAGAATAAAGCGTTGGCATTGAACATTTCTGCAAACCACAGAAACATTGAATATCTACATTTCAACACATGAAATACGTAGCATATTAACATTATAACGTTTTTCTGGCGAGAAAATCGGCTGTTTTTATTTTATTTTTTATTTTTATTTTAACCCAAATCATGATCTTTCCCCTAAACTTAACCAGACCTCAACCACAGCGTTGTCACACCATAAAACATCGTTATTCAACGGGTAGAAATGTTAATATGCTACGTTTGTAGAAATGTTGATATGATACGTATTTCACTTGTTGAAACGTAGATATTCAACGTTTCTGTGGTTTGCAGAAACGTTCAATGCCAACGTTTTCCTCTGGCGACTGGGTTGGCTATCACCTGACCGTCCACCTGATCCCTACAGCTCAGAACTTTAGGTATCTCACCGCTCTAACACACTTAATTCTAATTATTAACTCGTTTTCAAGCTTAACAAGTTAATAATTAGAGACGTATTGAATTTAGATACCTAAAACATGCAGGGCAGTAGCTCTCCAGGAGCAGGGTTGGTGACCACTGGCTTAGAATATACAGTAAAACCCTTCAAACACGTTCTCCTCCAGCCGTAGTCTTCTTAGTCATGTTAGTCTGTTTCGTCTGCATGTGTCTGTGTGTCTTTTGGGTTCAAACTCTGCGCTCAGCCGTCACAGTGTCAGTCCACAACAACTCTAAGAGACAGTTTGTCTCACCTCAACAGGCTGTAGAGGATTTTTTTTAATGCTTTGAGTCTGTTCATGTCAAATCAGGAACATGAGATAAAAAGACTGAAAGTTATCCAGGTAACTCAGTAACTCTCTACATATCCCGTCCAGTTGTTGCTGTGTACTTTACTGTACTAGTCTGTGTGATATTAACCCCTTCCCCTCCTCCCTCCCTCCCTCCAGTACACAGAGAAGGAGGGTCTGCGACTCGGTCTGGTCGGCTGGGTGAAGAACACCTACAGTGGGACGGTGGTGGGACAGGTCCAGGGTCCTGCTGACATGGTGGAGGAGATGTGAGTACACTGTGACACAACAGACTAGCGTATTTATTTTATATTTTTCAACATTTTTCTATTCTGTACACACATGTGTTTTCTGTCTGTAAGTCCTGGAAGAGAGATCCCTCCTCTGTTGCTCTTCCTGAGCTTTCTTCCATTGTTTTCCCTTTAATTGGGAGAGTTTTCCTTATTTGAATCAAGGGTGTAAGAATGGAGGATTTTGTATACAGCACACATTACATTCACCACTGATGGTGATGTGGTGTTACTGTTTTCCAGCCACTAGATGGCGGTCTTTACCTTCACAGCCCAGTTTATGCTTCTATCACATAAAGAGCTGCAGTCTGAGCAGGTTTTCTGACACCTCTTTACTTCCAAGTTGAACTGTTAAAATGTGTTGTTACAAAAATCAAAATTTAAACAAATGATTCTGAATTTTTTAAAAAATGTATTAGTGGTTTGGTGGAAGAAAAACACATAAAGCTGCTTATGACACCAATCACAGGTCCACCTACACACTTAAAGGTGCAGTGTGTAGAATTTAGTGGCATCTAGAGGAACGGACTTGGCAGAGATGGAATATAAGGAAGGAGGAAGCGGGTCTTCTTCCACAGAGCCACAGCTGCACCGCCATGTTTCTACAGTAGCCCAGAACGGACAATTCAAACACTGACTCTAGAGAGAGCCTTTTGAATTTATGGAAAGTTTCTCAGCCAGTGGGGGAGGAGGGTATTCAGTTTACTGCTAGAAGCCATTAAATCCTACACACCGGTGCTTTAAACACACTCAGTCATGATATATTTTGCCCGGTTTGATATGAGATACTGGCTTCATATGATCTCATTAGATTGTGACTTGTTTACATTCAAGCTGCAGATACAAAAATGAAGTTGTGCTACAACATTTTTGAGACAGAGAAGTCCATTTTCAAGAATCAAAGATTAATAATGATTTATTTTTTTCTTTTTCTTAAAGGGTTTCATTTATTAGCCAAAAATCTGAAAATATAGACATCATTTGTAGAACAGAAATGTATTTTCTGGAGCGCCACGCTAGCTGAACAGTTACTGTACATGTGACATATTTATTACTTCTGTAGTCCAGCAAGGGACCTTTGTTGCATCTCTCTCTCCTCTTGTTTCCTGTTGGCCTCTGAGCCAATAACTGTCCTCTAAAAGCAGAAAGTGCCAAAAAAATGTTCTCCTTTGTTCATCATTGAGGAGTCCAGATGTACTAAATGACTCCTTGACTAATGACTTCAGTGGTAAATGACGCCTCCTGCATTAAATTTCTTATAAAACAGGAAGTTTAAGTCATGCTGTTGGTGTAATTTAACACTAAATCTTTAAGTTTCTGGGTTATTAAATCATGTGTTTTGGCACTTTATTATAATATCTAAACATCCTCTTCCTCTCAGTCCAAATACTTGAGAGAAAAGAGCTTTTTTCTTTATGACCTGATTACATTTGAGATTCATCTGATAGTTACATAAATTCTGCTCCTCATTGTCCTCTTTCTGTCTCGTCCTCCCGGACTGATGGTAATAACCGATAATCAATCATGAAACTTGAAGACGGAGTTCAGTTTGTTTTCTCAATCTTTCTGTCCGTCGGGAGTGATGTCACCAGGGTGTGGATGTCTCATTTAGATGACATCACCGCCGCCGCCTTCAGGGATCTGCTGCTCTCTTACCACACACACACACACACACACACACACACTCACACACACACAAACACTTGACCCATGTAAAAAAGAAAGTAACATAATTCTTGTGTGTTTGTTTTTACTCTTTGCAGCGCCAGGCGGGTGGAGTTAACAGAACCAAAAGAAACCAAAAGAAACAGGCGTAAAAACTTTTTTATTACAGAAAATGGAAAGAGGAGAGATCTGATATTTAAGAAAATGTACATTTAATTAAATCTGCATGTCACAACTTTTATTTAAAGGCCTCGTCAGACATAGAAAACCTGAAATGTGCTGCCTTCATCTATCTGTTAATGTAAATGTTGATAAAAAGGTGTTTTCTGTCTTATCAGATCCAGTCTTGTGTTTGGACTTTGATCACATTTCCACAGAGAATTACAGGAAGAGAAAAAATGGTTTGATGTAAAAGTTGAAGGAACTAAAAGCAGATTTTGGCTCTTTGTTGTGGTTTGGTTAAATACCTAATATATCATGTTTAACCTGACTGTCACTGTTAGAAACTCACTTTCATTGAAAGGATTAAACATACACTTTCTACTATTTCCGTCCATTCTCTCAGGGATCTTTTTCCGCGCTCACTCTCACGTCCTTCCCGTTGACTCCACTTTCACCGCGACCTCACTTCCTGCCATGGCCTGGGAAACAGGAAGCAGCTGTTCCTCTGGGCAGAGAAAGGAGGGGAGGAAGGAGATAATGGATAGAGGAGAGGAGGAAACTCAGAGAGAGAGAGAGAGAGAGAGACCGAGGAGGTGGGAAGAAAGGAGAGGAAAATGAAAGAGAGGGAGGAGGTTAAAGGAAAGGATGGAGAGAGAGAGATGATGGTGGGAGGTGAACAAGTGGGTGGTTTCTACTTTTTACTCTGAGAAAAATAAATCCTCAGAGAGCCGGAGCAGCTTAGAAATAAGAACAGACTGAAGAAGAAAAGAGAAATGGAAAAAAAAAAGTCTCTTGTTGAGGTGTAAAAAACCACGAGGAAGGATAAAGGAGAGTAAATTAGAGGGAACGGAGAAAGGAGGAGATAAAAAGAGATGTTACTGGTGTCTGACATTCACATGAGCAGGATTAGATTAATCCAGGAACATGACAGAAAGACTGTGTGTGTGTGTGTGTGTGTGTGTGTGTGTGTGTGTGTGTGTGCTTCTGGAGACTGACTTCATAGAGACACAAAAGCATTTAAAATGTGTTAAAAAGGCCTAAGATGACATATGTTTACTGTTTTCTGAAAGAGAGAAAAGAAAAAGTTTTCTGATCTGTCGTTTTGTCTTCCAACACTGTTACAAATCACTGCTGGAAGATCTGATGTGACAACGCTATGGTTAAGGTTTGGTTAGGTTTAGGAAAATGTCATGGTTTGGGTTCAAATAAATACTTAGAGTTAGAGGAAGGTGGTGGTCATGTGGTCATATTTTTCTTCTTGTCGACAAATCTCATGTTTGGATCCAAACCAACAATGAACTGATCTTGTATTGTGTGTATATCTTATTCCTCTGTTGTCGTCCAAAAACCTTTTAAAAACACATCATTGAGCCACATCGCTGCACTGGGTGACATGTTCCTTCATCATGAAGAGTTTGGTCACAATAGAAAAGGATCCAAAGAGTAAAAATAGTGAGAAGACAATAACTTGCCACATGTGCAGAAATGTGGTTTCATTTACAGACTTGTTGTACTACATATCACAACCTCTTGACTTGGTACTACACTGTAATTTTATTGTAAATAACCTGTTTGTTTCTGCTCATCTTACTGCTACGTGTTTCTTCTTTCGTGACATGTGACTGTGTTCCCAGATTTCAGATAATAACTCAAACAGATACAGATAGAAAATGATGAAACAAAAAGGGGTTAAAGAATGTTTTATGGTGTTATGTCAGTGAAGGTCCTCACAAGTATAGAAGTACAAATGTGTGTTTGGGATCAGTGTTGTTGTTTTAGAGGAAAATGGCAGCAGATTACAAACCTACTAACATCCAGCTGCTGGAGACTTAACACTAAGCTGTGTGTGTGTGTGTGTGTGTGTGTGTGTGTGTGTGTGTGCGTGTGTGTGTACAGTAGAGTAGTAGGTCATGCAGCAGATCAGTGGACTGTAGATGGAGAAGTTTTTTTGCCAAAAAAGAGAAAGTAGGACAGCTCATCTCTCTTTCACAAGCTCTCCCTCTCTCTCTCACTCTCTCTCTCTCTCTCTCCACCTCCGCCCCTGCTTTTCTGTTGCTCGCTTGCTCGCTCTTTCTGGCTGAGCTTCAGTACAGATACACGGACGTGACCCTGATCCTCTGCAATCTCCTCTAATCTACACACACACACACACACACACACACACACACACACCAACACAAGATCAGCATTATTACATAGTCACAAAAACACTCGGTCAGTCAGTCAGTAGTAAAACACACTATTTTCTGCTGCAGGACACAAAGTTTCTCAGGGTTAAATATAGCCGAAGGAATGTTTGCATTTTCCCATGATGCCCCTGGTCGTCCAGATGCTGGCTTGACCTCTGACTGGCTGGTTGTGTTTTTTTGTTTTGTTTTTGTCTACATTTTTGTCCCAAAAGCAGTGAGGCTTGAATGAGGCGGAGCACATGGACTTACTCGTTTCATCAACTTGTTGTGAATCAAAGCTCAACGTTTCAGTCTACACCTTCATCAAGGGGCCAAACAGGAATAAAGAGTTGAAAACCACTTTTTAAACATCACACAAGGCATCCTATAGGATAGCTACATCATTCAGTAATTAAACCATCATCTGTGTCACCTGTATTGTTACATAATTTACAACAAATTGTATCAAAGCTAAATAATAACAGTTAAACTAAGTTTGTGAGGAAACGCCTGTAGTCCAGCTCTTCATTCAGTCCCTGCGGCGATCATGTGTTTAATTTACGTGTCCAAGCAATAGATCCAGATTCAGCAACATGTATTATCTCTCCAGAAAAGCTACTGTGTTATTTTTGGCTTCTGAGATGTGAGCTGACAGTTGTGAGGGAAACGTGGTGAAATCTTTTGTCGTCAATCCAAAGCAGAGCTCCTAGATCTGACTGTGAGACTCGTCCACCAACAACTTTTAGGACAATTTGAATAACAGTGAAAGTATCACACTCTCACTGCCTCGCTTACTGCTGGAATATTTATTGGTTTACAACGTTTCGTTATGTACGACCTTCATCAAGTCATTTAGAACCAAAGTCTTAGTGTGACTGCTGTTACAACCTAAATCTACAAACCAAGTCGAGTCAATTTATGTAAAGAGCACATTTAAAAACAACAGATGTCGACCAAAGTGCTTTACAGAGAGATTAAATTTGTGGGATTATTTCATTGATGGTTACAATCAAACAAGAACACAGGATCAAAGTAACAACACAGACATAAATAAGATAAAAAAACTACAACACATCATCTTTAGCTTTTAACTGAGTTTGTGGATTGGAGAGCAGTGATTGGTCAGCAGGTCTGAGGGGTCTGGAGTTGGGAAAAGGGGATGAGCTGTTCGGAGAGGTAGCCTGGTGCTTTAAAAACAAATAAAAGAATCAATTCTGCACTTCTGGTAACCAGTGATAGAGGCCAGTACAGGGGAGATATGGTCTCTCTTCTTGGTACCAGTGAGGAGTCCAGCTGATACATTTTGAACCAGTTGTAGGCGAGATAAAGCTGACCGACTGAGTCTTACATAGAGGGAATTGCAGCAGTTGAGGTGAGAGACAGTAAAAGTGTGAACTATAGTCTCCAAATCTTTAACGGACAGGAATGATTTTAACTTTGCAGGTGATCTAAGATGACAGATGAAGTGACAGAGGCGCGAGGGCATTGAATGTGGTTGCGGAGTTGTCTGCAGGGCCGAGGATTAGGACTTCCAGGATTTTACATCCTCAGTGCAATTTAGGAGGGAGTTAACTCTGCATGGGTCACAAGGTTTCAGCGGAGGTACAGCTGGGTGTCGTCGGCGTAACAATGATAGGATTATATTTTCCCAAAAACAGACCCCAAAGGATATACAGGGAAAACAAAATAGGGCCTAATATGGAGCCTTGTGGTACTCCAAAGGAGATGGAAGGGCCACTGAAGGGCCTGGAAACAGAGTACGCTGACCAGAACAACATTTTCTTATGATTCTATCAACATTGTAGCGTTACGATTCACCACACATTCATCTCACATCTCTCATCTCACAAACGTTGGCATTGAACGTTTCTGCAAACCACAGAAACGTTGAATATATACGTTTCAACTCGTGATTTACATAGCATATTAACATTTCTATTAACATTTCTACCGGTTGAATAATGATGTTTTATGGTGTGACAACGCTGTGGTTAAGGTCTGGTTAGGTTCAGGCACAAAGACCACGTGGTTAGGGTTAGGGGGAAGATCATGGTTTGGGTTAAAATAAAAATAAAAACAGCCAATGTCTCACTAAAAAAAAGCCGGTGTTCTCACCAGAAAAACAGCTGCAAATGTCCTGACGTCTCACTAAAAACACCCGCTTTTGTCGGTTGAAACGGGAAGCGGACATTGGTTTCGGTTTCGAGGTGGTCTCGAACCGTGTTCTCTGCTGCCAACAAACTTACTAACCATCCACCTGCCCCTCCTCCTCCTATATGGGAAAAATCAACTCATATAGATCACATGTGAACTACGTCACTTTAGAAATGTTGAGATGATGCGTTTTGTTGACATTTTGATGTGATACATTTTGTAGAAATGTTAATATGCTACGTTTTGTTGAAATGTTGATATGCTACGTATTTCACGTGTCGATATTCAACATTTCTGTGGTTTGCAGAAACGTACAATGCCAACGTTTTATTCTGGCGACCAGGCTGTCTCACAATGTGACGTATTGATATATTTATATATATTTATTAGAGGCGTCTGGCACGATAAACGTACCCCATTATTGTCTCACAGTCTAAAGGCGGCTTTAGTTGGATATACAGGTATTCCTAAAACAGCTTCTGATAATGATTATAACGTAAAGTGTTTTCCAGAACCTTGTGGTTTGAATATTGAACCTGCTGAATTTTCTTCTTGTGTCCGTGTCTTGTGTTCGCTCCTCCACAGGAAGGTGTGGCTGAGTAAAGAAGGAAGTCCGAGCAGCCGGATCACCAGAGCCTCCTTCACCAACCAGAGAACCATCGACAAGCTGGAGCTCTCCGGCTTCAAGACTCGCTTCTGACCAACTAATCAAACGTACCCTGACGAGATTCCCTTTCTGTGTGAGGGCAGCAACACTCACAGCTGCTTCTAGTGTTCAGAACTGTTAAATAGCTACCTGTAATGATTTATGAATGAAGACTGTTGAATGATATATTGGAGTTTCTTTGTTTGTAGAAAGACTCGGGTTTGAGTCCAGTCACTTTGTATAAGATAAGAGTGGAGTTTCCCTGTTGTTCTGTCAGATTTTTAAAAAGGAAAAAGCTCGATGTTATGTGTCAGTACATGTTTATGCACAGAAATAATACACTAATAAAAATGGTGCAGTCTGTGTGTCACTGTGTTTGTGCTTTTTCTTCTTGTTCCTCCAGTTGGATGTCAGATGTCTCTTCTCTGTGCAGAATGATTCATCTGCTGAAGGAGGAAAGTCTCTCTGTGTTCACCTTAAATATCAGTTTAACACCTGGATGTATCTGCAGGGTTTGTTACATCACAACTACTTTTCAGCCAATCGTGGTCCAGCATGCAGCTTACGCAGGTGTGATGTGGAAACTTGAAGCCTCCAGAGTACAAACACTGAGAATAGACTTTACAGTGAAGAAGGTAACATCTTGTGTCCAGTGTGTTTTAATAAGGGAGAAGAAGGAGATGTAGTTTGATTTTTAATTAAAAGGATTATATTTAGGTGTGACAACTCTTTCTGGAAAGACTCTTTGTCCTCTACCTGTTTCAGCTCACCTGGACTGACAGGCTTCTATATAAGCTGGAGGGAGTCGGCTCTCTCTCCTCTGGTTTCCACCATGTTTGGTTTTGGTTGTGTTTAGTTTCATTTATCTCTTAGTTATGTACAACAAATCTGTTTTTAGTTACAACTCATGTGTTGTCTCCCCTGGTGGTTTGTGACAAAGGCAACTGGATTTTTTTTTTCATATTAGACACATTACTTTTCATATATATCTAACAACATGACTGGAGAGGATCTTTAGGATGCATTACTGTAAAAAGCTGCAGGAATACATAGACCATCAGCATGTTTTGTTCATTTGCTGTGTCACTGTCAGTCCTGTGAGGATTTTTCTTGTTAATTTCTCTAATTTCTGTCATATTTTACTTGGTAACAATAAGATTTTGAGTCACTGAATTTCCCCCAAAGACTATCCTTGAAATTTCATGAGCAAGCTTGGATCGGAAAAATGAAGTGAGAAACAGAATTAAGGCTGCAACTAATGATTATTTTCACTATAGATTACTCTGATGATTATTATGATTATTATTATGAAAAGAAAAAGAATAGAAAAGTTATAGAGTATGTATAGAGTCGAAGGTGATGTCTTCAGATGTCTTGTTTTGTCTGACAAACAGTCCAAAACGTAAAGATATTCAATTTACGACAAAGATAATCATGAAATCTTCACAGTTGAGAGGCTGAAATTGGTTTTCAAGTTAGTTCTCAAGTAAGTAGTCTGTGTTCTGTAGCTGAAATCTGTCACCGTGTGTCTGTCTGATGTATACAAACACTCAGCAATGATTACATAACAGTACGTCACGTGACCTGATTACCTGCCATCTGATCCAATTAGATCACAATGAGAGAATCCCTGATCGGCTGCCACGGCAACGACAACAAAAGCCCTGACGCGGCAGGAACAGAGCGCCGGTTCACTGCAGCGTCTCAGAGTGTCTGTAAGTCTCACAGCAGGCTTCTCTTTCTTTGTCCTGTAACTCAAATGTCACAGGTTTGACCCCCAGGCTGTGCAAGGCTGCGCTGTAGATTTGATTGTAATGGTCCTTCAAGAGGTTTTGGCATATCTTGAGATGTTCTAGTGGTTTCTGAGGAGGTTATTGAGGTCCTGTTGTCACTGAGGGGGTTCTAGGGTTCCTGTAGAGGGTTCTAGTGGCCATTGAGGTTGTAGGGGTCCTTTAGTCGATTCTGTGGATCCTGAGAACTCTCTATTGGCCCTTTAAAAGGTTCTAGGGGTCCTTTCAGATGTTCTAGTGGCCATTTAGGAGGTTCTAGGGCCCCTTTCGGATATGTCAGTGGCTGTTTAGGATGTTGTACAGGTCCTTTCATTTAGGATGTTCCAGAGGCCCTTTCAGATGTTCTAGTGGCCCATGTGGAGGTTCTGGGGCTGCTTTAAGTGCTTAAACACCAATAGACAGTTCTCTACACCACCATCATCAATACGTTCAATGAGAGAAGATCTTCTGGAAGAACTGTGTTCATCCTTCCAGTTCCACACGCTGGATTTTACTTGGTTTTTGTTGTGTCAATTTCATATTTAATTAAATTTAACATAATTTAAAAGCTCATTAGTTGACTGGCTCAACTGTGACTGATGAGTCAAAATGTTTGGAAGAAGGCTGACAGGTTTGACTTCTGTCAATCAGTCAATAAGGGCTACAGAGACTGTGGTCAATGAGAGGATCCAGTTACCTGGTGGGTTAAAACAATCAGCAGTGTTCACAGGCTGGTCAACAACTGTTACGGATTTCTTTTGTTCCTCCTTGTTGGCTGCCGAGGAGATCAGAGATTAAAAACTAATGTAATACTGTGTAAAATGTTCAGTTAGCAGGAGCACAGAGATGTAATAAATTAACTAAAATGTGAGAAAAACACCAGGATGATCCTTTAAATGTCTATTTGTCATGAATCTTAATACAAACATATTAAAGATCAACTTCAATAGTGTGTGTGTGTGTGTGTGTGTGTGTGTGTCAGTGCTTAGAGACCAACTCCCCCTGGATACACTGTTGGAGGTGGACGCCTTGTCGTCATGCCAACCTACCCCGAGACATTACACACACACACACACACACACACACAAAGTTGGTCTTTAATATGTTTGTGCACCCGCAGCGTTTCAGAGCCTCCCCATTGGTTATTCAGGAGGAAACGTCAAATGTGGGACAAAAGTTTTGAACTCGTAGATTTGATTCGTAGCTGTAAACTTGGGATTCACACATGCAGCTGAGTTCGATGTGTAACTGCAAACCTTTGTGCAAATCTTCCTTATGCACTCACACATCGGAAATTATTTATGCAAATCTTTTATACATTCACAGACTCGAATGTATTCATACAAAATGTTTTCACACATTCAGATATGGTGACACACAGCTACAATACTTATGACCCTAATTTTATTCCATAGAAGAAGAGGAGGTGTTAGTTGTTAATGTGTGTTTGAAGAGGATCTTAATGTAACGTCATACTTACATAACACACACACACACAAACTCTACTGTGTGTGTGTGTGTGAGGGCTGTAATGGAATAATAACCACAGGCGGTGTCTCCCCACAGAAAATACCAAGAACTGTCGACTCTCTTGTCTCATAACTCTTGTAGCAGCTCGTGTAGCTGCGAGTGTCTGTTTGATGTACATTTTGTCATCTGCTCATCTTCACGTCTGCAAGCAGCCATTTTGCCTCGAGGGGGGAGGAAAAAAAATTTGAGCTTTCAAGTTCTCATGAAGTGCAACACAAAAAGAAGAAACCCAGACGCAGCTGGTCCTAATATTAATATGCTGGAATAACACTGATTGGCCTCAAGTTTATTTAAGAATATCCACCATGTGTTACTTTTTAAAATAATAATAAGAGTATTGACGCTTCTTTGTGGATGTTTTCCTTTTGTGTGCAAATTCCCTGAAAAATATGCAGTTAATTAAATGATCAAAACCAAGTGACACATAGTAAATATTAGGCTCTCGGGGGCTCCTGGAGGTCCGGGGCCAGATGATGATCCAGTGTTGCATTCAGCACGAAATGTCTGACCTCATGGACTGAACAAAACCAAACCTGCGATCACTGATCTGTACACATAGATAGACAAACAGATACATGCAGATAAACATACATACACTGATACAGATTATGCACATAAATGCCTTGTTTTAGGGAACATATACAGGTGTATACATATGCAACACATGTAGATTGTTATGTGATGTAAATATTGTTGTTATTGAGAATGTCACTGTTTATTATGAGCTTTATTTAATTAAAGTATCTCTGGTAGTGACATGTTATGACTATTTTAAGTAGAACAAACTAACAAGGGTCAGAGGTCGCAAATTAGCCTCGGCTATAAATCCTATATGCAACACATCTGTTTTATGTTGTTTTAACCTGTTATGATGTTTTTTTTGCATCGTAATGAAAAAACCAAACAAAAAAAAACAAAAAAACATATGTCTCACTAAGCTTGACTTTTGTTTTTTTTAGCCAGTAGAACGTCTTTATCTGCAGCGTTGCTTTCACATATTATCCCTGGTTTTATTTGTGTTAAGTGTTGTGTTCTGTTTCAGTTAACATCTGTATTATATCGTCTGGTTAATCAACACAGACAAGTATTGTTTAAAGCATATGTCTGGTGATTTTCTATATTTTTCTTATTGTCAACAAATCTCATGTTTAGATCCAAACCATCAATGAACTGATCTACTAATAAGTATTGTGTGTGTATCTAAAGCCTGATATATCTTATTCCTCCGTTGCTTTGTTCACAGCTTCACTAGCTTGTTGTGCTACATATCACAACCTCTTGACTTTGTACTGAAGTTCTTTGAGAAATTTTTTATGTAGCACAAAGCTCCTTCGTCCATGAAGAGTTTGGTTACTGTAACTCGTTTAGAAACTGTTCCAAAGAGTAATGATAGTAATAAGATAATGATCCTCAGGAGTAACGTTCCTGGTACGGCAGAGACCACTGAGCATGTGCAGGAACACATGCACATGCTCACACAAACAATGCATTTCTCAAAGAACTTCAGTACAAAGTCAAGAGGATGTGATAAGTAGCACAACAAGCTAGTGAAGCTCTGTGAACAGATCCCACGTATGTGCAGTGGCGGGTTACTGTCTCATCACTATTTATATTCTTTGGAGACTTTTCTAAACAAACTAACGTGACTAAACTCTTCATGATGAAGGAACATGTCACCCAGTGCAGTGCTGTCCTTCTCATTGATGTGTTTATAATAGTTTCTGTACAACAACGGAGGAATAAGATATATCAGGCTTTGATACACACATAATACTTGTTAGTAGATCAGTTCATCAGCTCATCCAAACATGAGATTTGTTGACAAGAAGAAAAATATAGAAATCAACAGACTTTTCCTTTAAGTTCAGTTATTGTTTATGAGTTTAGTCCTGAGTTCATGTCATAGGTCAGAACAAGGCTGCGTTGACTCCACACTAACATGCTGTTTAGTAACTAAAACAGTACGTGAGAGTTTTTAGTATGTCCAAAACCTTAATATGAAACCAATAGTACGTGAAGTGCATACTATCTCTGGGGAAATATTACAGTATGCAAGCACTGGACACTACACCAGCATAAATATCCCATAATGCAATGCAGTAGTGACACCAACAACATAACAGACGATAACGGAGGCAGCTCTGGCGTAACGTCAATAACGCTTCAGTTTAATTAAGGTGTCACTTTGCTAGGCGTAATATATTATTTAAATTAGTTCAGACTTTGTAGTTGGCGCAGGTTACCATGGTTACACATCTCCAACCAGCAAAGAGGCTCTCGGAAGTGACGTGATAATTACAGCTCAGTGCATCCAAAAAGATAGAAACTACTGTTTATTCACACTAAAGTATGTTGAACGATAGGACACATGTTGGGGATGTAGAGCATCGGATGAGAGGAAGTTTCTGGAACTCTGAAGGTGTCTCCTCCTCATCCTCGTGTGGATCAACAAAACTGACAGCTCATCCTGCTCAGCTCAGAGATCATTACGACTCTGACATCTGAAGCAGCCTGTTCCCAACTTGTTTTATATCCATAAACGCCTCCAAACACAAACCTGTCACACTTTCTGACTGCAAAACCTGCACGATGCAAATAATACAGCATATAATAATGATAATAATAATGCAGCCACCCACACACTCACACTGGTGCCATGAGAGAGAGAGAGAGAGAGAGAGAGAGAGAGAGCCCACCCACACACTCCAATCACTGTGGAAAAGCTGGAAAAAATCCACCGGCTTTGACCTCTCCTTCCTCCTCCTCCTCTTCCTCCGCCTCTTCCTCTCCCGGCAACCAGTTTGGCATCCCGTAGTGGTCACCGTGGAAACGCCACTCTGTCTGGAAGTGTTTGTGAGCGAGATACAGAGATACAGAGAGAAAAGAAAAGTTGATGCCATCTCTTCTCTCCTCCTCCTCCTCTTCTTCTTCTTCTTCTTCTTCTCTTATTTCCCTCCCTCCTCCTCCTCCTCTCCTCTATCCATCTATTTTATTTCTGAATATCTGCCCGGCACTTTAACTGCCCACACATTCAGTCTTATCCACCATGTTACACACACACACACACTCACTAACACACACACTAACACACACCTGAGTGGGTGCTGACAGCCAGCTGTTGCCAGGCAACGTGCTGAAGTTGAGTCCAACTTTGCTGTGAAAGAAACACTGACATTTAACACAAACACAGGCAAGTTCTATTTTATTCTATTCCAGTCAGAGCAGGCAGGTTTTACACTAAATGAAATGAAACACGGCGAATGTTGGAGAATTAACACATTAATTAACACATATTAAGGATATTAATGGCTGGTCTGCATAAATTAAAACACTATTCAGACTGTTGTAATGAATATAGACAAAATATTTCATGATTTTATTACAATTTTGGACTGTTAGACTGTTCACATCACAATGAGTGAAAAGATGAGAGTCTAAGTAATCAAATCTATTCTGCAATAATCTCAAACTTTATTCAGTAGATGACCTTCATATCAAATATATATATAAATATAGAATTAATGAATAAAAATGAGAAGAAAATCTAATACAAAAAAAATGTTTTTTAGACAAAATAGTGTATATTCCGAATAGCGCCCCCTACAGGCTTCGTTATTCATTGAACTCCCCGAAAATACCAACAAGTTCTCCAAACTAAACAATAAAATACACTGTTGGTTCATAAACTCCAGAACGACACATACGAGTGTTAGGAAAATATAAAACAGTGTATAAAAAAGTATAAAAGTAGCAGTAGTCACTATTTTGAGCTTATAATATTGCATTTGTAATAGACAGAGCAGATATTGAATGTGGGCAGACATTTGTAAACTGTTATTGCACATGACATGACATGAGAAACGTGAAAGGAACAGTCTTAAGGTCTGATGTCTGATGATCCTGCTGTTTATCTGGAGATTTTGGCCTCATGGGTCAGTGAGGATTCATCATCTGGGACTACATTTCACAACCATGTGACCTGTACTGTACTCTCTCTGGAGCTCTTTATATACAGTGTGGACAGAGACGCTGACTGGTTAGTGTTGATCCTTCTGCTCTGATGCAGAGCAAGAATCAAACAAAACTTTATCAGTAACTTTATCAGGAACACCTGTGTAATCTAATGTAATCCAACACAACAGCTCTCTCATAAATTCCACTTTATGAAGCTTCTACAGTTTCAGTTGTTGTTGACGTTGTCAGAAAGGTGATAATTCTACTTTATGTTTATTATTGAGGTCATAGTGGGCGGTGATGATGTACTGGAGTATCTTATATGGAAGTGATCCTAATATACTGTCCTCCTCATTAAGATACATGAAGGGGAAAATAAATTAGAATTATCTTTCTGACAACGTCAACAAAAACTGAAACTGTAGAAGCTTCATAAAGTAGAATTAATAGCAGAGCTGTTGTAGTTGATTACATTAGATTACACAGGTGTTCCTGATAAACTGCTCGCTGAGTGTATTCAGTTGTTTAATAGTTCTTCATCTCAACATGCTGTGACCTTTAACCTCTGTGCTGCTGCTTGTTGCAGTCATATTGTCGTGTGTGTGTGTGTGTGTGTGTGTGTGTGTGTGTGTGCTGCCTGCTCCTGCAGCAGGTGGTGTATCACACCTGTGATAAATTAAGATATGGAGATTAAAGGCTTGAGCAGAGCTGCAGACGAGACCAGTGGGCCAGTCAGCAGCGTTTGTGCTGTGTGTTGGTTAACTGGTTAACTGGTTACTGGTTACTGGTTACTGGTGTGGTTCTGGGATCTGTAGCTTAATTTAACTTTGTCTGATGTCTCTTTATAAGTAGACCAGCTTCTTCCTTTTAAAGAAGAAGTTTGCTTTCTGTTAGTGTTGTTGGAAATTCCCATGATACTGTGATCATTTGTTTATCTTGTTTATAAATACTTTATTTCATTCACACGTTGTTTCGCTCTCTTCTTTTCCTCCAGGCTCGTTTTTATTCTTACTCCCCTCATCCTCTGGACGTTTTCACGCACATAATAAATACAATAAAACATATATATGGGCAATAAAAACATACGGTGCATAATTAAGAATCCAGACATGTGAATAAAATAGTATAAAGTAAATATAGAGCGGCGGGTGATAAACTGCAGCTGCTGCATGATGGGAATTACCCCCACGACCTTTGACCTTCTCCTCACCATCCTCTCTGCTTCAAAACAAATATGGCTGCGGTCTGCTGGACATTTCTACATGGTGTCTGGTATCTAAGTGATAATCCCCCAACACACACACACACACACACACACACACACACACAAACACACACACACACACACACACACACATGTTCAAGAGCCTAAAAAGACCTTCAAGGCTGGATCAGATTCTGCCAACACACACAGTGTTAATACACACACACACACACACACACACACACACACACACACACACACTGTATCTGATGTCAGCACAGTTGGGTGTCCTTCAGACAATGAATACATCATTCCTAGTGTGTGTGTGTGTGTGTGTGTGTGTGTGTGTGTGTGTGTTGGGGGGCATAAAGAGCATTATGATTATCATGACTTGACAACATGATTACAAACTGACTGACAGCCTCCATATATCTCCCCTCTTGTTCTTCTTCTTCTGTTTAATAAAAGCATTTAATCAGATTGTTTCTCCCGTGATGTTTACAGATGATGAATACAGACTGAGTGATATTCTGTCTGGTAACAGAAGAGGAAAAAGAGCAAATTTAATCTTCTGCTTAGACTGTTCGACCTCACATGTTTAGAATCTTAAGTGATAATTCATGCGGCTGTAATACTTTTGACCCGCAGCAGTGGTGCAGTTCAGATGACGTCTATATATGTGGACAGATTTTTCCTCATTCGGAGGAGGAAGAGGAGGAGGAGGAGGAGGAGGGTGGCTGGAGGCTTTAACCCGACAGAGACCGCTGTTCATTTCCTGTTTCCAACTGCGAGTCGGGACAGTTTTTTTAAAAAGCGTAACTACAATCGTCCCCTCACCTTTAACCATGTAGTTATTATTGTAGCCATGACGACGGCGGTGGCCTAACTTTACCACATGTTTCTCTAACCTTAACAAAGCGATCATTTTAATCCAAACCATCATCTTTAAATCTAACCAGACCTGAATCACAGCATCATAAAACATCATTATAGTTTAACAGTGATGTGTGACGGTTTTGGAAAACACAGACTGATGATGTCATCCAGCTGATAACTGCTGATAGAGACACCAGATTAGAAAATGTTCCTATGTGTCTTTCTGGAGTCACATGATCAAACCACCTACCTGGTTGTTTAATATGGAGGACTTTATGCAACTTTTGCACATATGCAACAGATTTTAATGTGTAAATTCAGTGGAATTCCCCTTTAAATGTCATTGATGAACATTTTTATATAATCCAGACATCTAAAATGTTTTCTTTTCAACCAAATTTATCTCAGTTCTACCCAAAACTCCTGAACCTCCAACTTAGCAGTTAAACATTATCATCACACATCAGTCTCATACAGTGGTGGAAGAAGTATTCAGATACTTTACTGCAGTAAAAGTACCAATACAGTAATATAAAAATACTCCATTACAAGTAAAAGTCCTGCATGAAAAATCCTACTACAGTAAAAGTACATAAGTATTATAAGCTTGATGTAGTTAAAGTATTGCAGTAAAAGTACATAAGTATTATGAGCTTGATGTAGTGAAAGTATTGCAGTAAAAGTACATAAGTATTATGAGCTTGATGTAGTTAAAGTATTGCAGTAAAAGTACATGAGTATTATGAGCTTGATGTAGTTAAAGTATTGCAGTAAAAGTACATGAGTATTATGAGCTTGATGTAGTTAAAGTATTGCAGTAAAAGTACATAAGTATTATGAGCTTGATGTAGTTAAAGTATTGCAGTAAAAGTACATGAGTATTATGAGCTTGATGTAGTTAAAGTATTGCAGTAAAAGTACATGAGTATTATGAGCTTGATGTAGTTAAAGTATTGCAGTAAAAGTAGTGGTTTGGCCCCTCTGACTGATATATTATTATATATGACATCATTAGATTATTAATAGTGAAGCATCAGTGTTAGAGCAGCATGTTACTGTTGTAGCTGCTGGAGGTGGAGCTAGTTTACACTACTTTATATACAGTTAGCTAGTTTAGTCCAGTGGTTCCCAACCTAGGGGTCGGGCCCCTCCAAAGGGTCAGCAGATAAATCTGAGGGGTCGTGAGATGATTAATGGGAGAGGAAAGAAGAAAAAACAAAGTTCTGATACACAAATCTGTTTTCAGTTTTTGGACTTTTTCTCTAATCTTTGATTTTTGCTGAAATATTGAATCATTTGAACATTTATTGAAATGAAAGCATGTGAGAAGTTTATAGGGAAAAATCACTATTTGGTGGAGCTGTTAACAACTCATAGACATGTGAAATGTGACCCCGACTACACACTGCTTTTTGTAAGACGTCAAAAGACAAAAAAGGTTGGAAACCACTGGTTTCATCTTTAACAATGTGTTGTATTTTAAAAGCTTGTTATATTATCCATTGTGTCAAATCTTCATCTGAAAAGTAACTAAAGCTGTCAAATAAATGTAGTGGAGTAGAAAGTACAATATTTCCCTCTGAAATGTAGTGGAGTGGAAGTATAAAGTACAAGTACTGGTCTCATACATGTGGACCAGTATGCTTGATAACAGTCAAATCAGGTGTTTGCATAAACAACCTTCTTGTTGTTCTCCTGTTGTTGTCACCACGATGTAAAGCAACAACAACAGTGTGTCACTGAAACAAACGTAGTTCTGATCTGATGATTCATCCACGTAGGAGGATCATTCAGATGAGAGCTGAAGCTTTTCTAACATCCCAGCTGTGAGATCAGAACACAGGAATGTGACATGAGAGCGTCATGGATACGCTGACAGACACTTTCAGTATCATATTATGATTTTTTTTAAAAACGTTTTTCTTTATATAATCTGTTTGATCAGAGTCATCCCCAACTTTTCAGAGTCAGAGCTGTTTGGCATCATTTCATCTCTGCAGACTCTCCCCTCCCTCTCTCCCTCCCTCCTCCCTCCTCCTCCTCTCTGCTGGCTGATTCTCCGCCTCTCACTCCCACTTGAAGAGCTGGAAGCGCTTGATACATGTTTCACTGCTGCCCTGACGGGTGGAGACAGTCCAGTTGTACTGAGAGTCTCTAAAAATGCAATGTCACTTTCATTTTCATTTATTCAGTGTTGGATTATCAGGAAACATAAACATCTTTCTGCCCTTATAGACGCCTGTATGTATTAAAAATATACAGTTGGAATATATTATTATTTATTATTTCATCATATAAGCAATGACACACTGTTATCCAATAATGTCTATTTTTAACATAATATTATATATAACATATATTAAGTGATTAACCTAAAGAAATATTATATATATTAATAATATATAAAAAGTATTTAATGTTTGCATGGAAGTATTGTTTTTAAATAAATGTTTGTTATATATGAATAAATCAGTCCGTTGAAGGGAAAAATTATTAGAAGATCGTGGACTTGAAGAAAATTATTTCCAAAAGCAAATGTGGAAGATTTTAAATACAAAGTCCAGACATGAGCAGAAGAAATGTGGCCAAAAAGCCAAAATTAATTAATTGTTTATTTAAGAAAGATTAGAAATGTGAAAAATATGAGTTCAATTTGCCTTAAAGTCACTGAGCAGAGATATGATGTGAAATATTACCAACACATGTTGAAAGTGGAGGATACAGATGTGTAATTGAAGATGATAATGACCTTTATATCATGATTTATGACAAATATCATTTAAAAAAGTTCATGTTTCAGATTTATATTTGATAGGAACTGAGAATAGAGCTTTAATTGAAACATTTTAATGATGTTTTTTACATTTTCTGGCTGAGATAGAAGAAGAAAAATAACATATGATCAATAATATTCTCATATTCAATCAGTTTATGATCTGGATCAAATATACAGTTTGATATTATTGAATGCAGATGTAGATTTTGTTTTGTTTGTATTTGTATGTTTTGTTTTGTGCTCATGGGGCTGCGTTTGTATAGTTGTTGTATTTCCATTGTGGGAAATCAACCCGGTGGGTTGGTTTGTGGTTCGTTAATGTGTTTGTATGATGAAAATGAAGCTATTCATTTATTTAATATATTAAATATGTTGATAAAGGACATTATTAATACTGATCGATCGATGTGGAAGCAGCATTTTACTGGTTAGTTTGAACGACTTTACACTTAAAGATCAATTCATGCTTTCTGCAGCCGCGTAGCTGTGAGGGTCTGAGTGATAAAAGTAGTGTTTGGTCCATCTGACTGATATATGATTATAATTATATATATATATATAACTGATGGTTGTTAAAAGGTCACATGTCCTCCACGGTTGCGTTCTGCTATTTTGTGTCTGCAGCCAGGACACAAGTCTCCGCTAGAGAAAAATACTCAAAAAAACCCCCAAACTCATAACTTTGAACTCAACAATCATCATTTTCAAAAAGTTTAGCTTGTTTTATTACATTTCTAAATGTATTTTTGTTCTTTTAGTGGGTGGTTTCCAGCGGTTAGAAGGATCCTGTCAAAGTTTAAAGTGTCTGGTGGAGTTCCTACAGCTGGATGTTTGTTCTCTCTTCAGAGTTTGTTTTCATTCATCTGCTGAAGGAGGAAAGTTTCTCTGAGTTCATCTTGAATCTCAGTTTAACACCTACGAGCATCATGTGTGACGTCACAACTAGTTTGGAGCCAATCGTGGTCCAGTATTCAACTTACACAAGTGTGAAGTGGAAACTTGAAGCCTCCAGTGAACAAACACTGAGACTGAACTTTACAGTGAAGGAGGAAACATCTGGTGTCCAGCTGGAAAACGTTAGAAATGAAAAATATTTGCATATTTATAGAATCTGGAGTTTATAATGAGGGAGGAGGAGGAGGATTTCAACAAGATAATTGAACGTTTTGGGGAGAAAAACCATATCAGACACAAATTCAAACTGGTCATAATACTAACATCATGTTAATAATTTAAGCAGGTTTGTTCTCGTTGTAAAACCAGTTCAATATTTGTGAATTATAGAAGACATCTATTGATCAGCCATCCTTTCTTATGACAAAAAAACAACATATTTTCATAATTTTGTTTCATCTTTATTATATTTAGTTGCAGAATGAAAGTTAACAGTTTGATTAATGATCATTTAACTGACAGTAGAATATCCACCGACATGTATCTCATTAATTAGCTTTATATTCTGTCGTTTACTTATTAGTATTATTATTATTTTATTACAAATCGACAATAAACTATCAAAACAGCAAGTTAAAGCCAACACACAGTGTAGCACCGCCCCTCCGGTGCCTCGCGGTGTATGAACCGAGCGCGACGGGCGCTGCAGTCCGGGCCGTGCTGGGCAGAGCGGAGCTGGGGGGGGAGGAGGGGAGGAGAGGAGGAGGAGGGAGGAGGATTTGAGGACTCTGTGCCGCTGCGTTGTTTTTCCTCCCGAGCTCTCAGCAGTCCGTCCGTCCGTCCTTCACTCCGAGCGGGACTCCACTGCTCTTCTGTCGGCCCCCAGGTGAGTGTGAACCCGTGCCGAGCCGAGCCAAGCCAGGCTGGTCTGTGTGTATGTTGTGTTTTTTATTTAGGCCTATTAATTAATTTTTTTATCCCGCTGCTGTGTCATTTCTAATCCATCTGTGCAACGGATTCGTTACATTGTGTCCGCGGTTGGAGAACATCCACATCCACACATCCACGACGGCGGCGGCTGCTGCACTGTGATAACCCGGGTTAGAAGCTGTCTATCCCGGGTTAAATAATAATCACACCTCAAATCAAAGCAGCGGAGTCATTGTGTCGCTGCAGCAGCAGCAGCAGCAGCGGCGGCGGCGGCTCACTGGCGCAGAGACACGCCGGGCAGAGACCACCTCTCCCCCGGCTCTGCCTCTCTGTTTCCCCCCCGCTTCTCTCCTCTTCATCGTGTGGTTGAACTTGTGTGTGTGTGTGTGTGTGTGTGTGTGTGTGTGTGTGTGTGTGTGTGTGTGTGTTGAGGCTTTAGTGCGCCAGAGCTGCTGCTTCTTCTTCGTGGTGTTGTTGTTTTTCTGGTGAATTCTGCAGCTCTCTCTCTGTATTGCTGCTGCTGCTGCTGCTGCTCACGTCACATAAAAACATTTTTTTTTCTTGTCTCCCTGATGAAAATGATATTATGATGATGATGATGGTGCAGGTGTGGTCGCCTGTGCTGACCTCAGCCTCAGCAATAACACTGGACTGTTCCCATAATATCCCTCTCTCTCTCTCTCTCTCTCTCTGTAACATTCAGGGACTTTTCAGTGACCTTCTCTCTTACTTTAACTCTCCTGTAATAATATTCACACAGGACCTCAAAGTGCGTCTGTGCTGCCCTGATGATGAACACCTTCATCTTCCTCTAGGTTGTACTTTGTGGTAGTTTTTGTGTGTAATGATCCTGCAGTGATTTAGCAGATTTGAAATGTCACTGTAGTTCTGTGACAGTAAAAAAACAAAACGGCTGCTGCTTTGAGGCGTTTTTTGTTTTTTTGCGCAGACCCTGTTTCAAATCCTGTAGAGCAATTATGTAATCAGATACAGGCTGGACTGCTGCTTTCTCTCCTCCTCCCTCCTTCCCCTCCCTCCTTCCCCTCCCCTTCTCCATTTCTTTCCCTCTCCTCTCCCTTTTCCTACAAATCTTCCTCCCCAATTTTCTCTCTCTCTCTAATCTTCTGTCGTCTCCGTTTTCTTTCCACCCTGTTTTCTACTCATTTTCCACTTTTTTCTTTCCTCTTCCTGTTCTTTTTATTCAACCTCCCTCTACTCTTCATTTCCCCCTTTTTTTCCAGATCCTCTTCCTCCTTATCTTCTCTTTATCTGCTCAAATTTCTCCTTATCATGGTTTCTTTTCCTCCTGCTTCTTACTCCACCTCCTCCCCCCACCTCCTTTCTCCTTTAATTTCTTTGATGCAGCAACTGGGAAACATTTGGCAACTTGTTGACCGGAGCCTTTTGAAATGTCACAGTTAGGTGTCGACTTGTTCTCCTGCTGCTTTAACAACGTACCGTCGTAAAAAAAACAAAAAAACCTGAAGATTACATCATAAAGTTTAATCTTGGGGAAATGTAATTAAGAAAGATCATTTTGATGATTGAACGTTGAACTAAATGTGTCTCTGCGGTTAAAATGGTTCTGGTTTAATAAGCGGGTCAAAGGTCAGGCATTCAGAGCTCGTTAAGGGTCAAGGACGCGCTGGGGGAGGATTTGGAGGTCGATCCTTCGACCTGCTTTATAAAGTTCTTCTCTTATTGCAGTTGAAAGCATCAATCTTAAAAGGTTATTCGGAAAACAGCTTTAAGTTCCTTTTATAATAAAAAAAAAAAAAAAGTGTTGTTCTGCATCAATTCCTTTGGTGTGTAAATAACAAGAAGTTGAGAAACAATACTTGAGTTTTGGTGCTTTTATACCAAACTAGAGCTGCAACTAATGATTACTTTTATTATTTATTAATCTAATATTCTCAGTTAGTTGAAAATGGGGAAAAATGTTGATCACTGTGATCAAAGTGACGTCGTCGAATGTCTCGATCAACAGTCTAAAACTCCAAGATATTCAGTTAAATATCATAAAGGACTAAAGAAACCAGATCATATTCAAACATGAAAAGCTGGATTTATGGAATTGGGGCGTTTTTGTTTCTTAAAATGACTCAAAACTAATAATCGATTATCTAAATGGTGTTTTTTTGACACCCTAGTTTGAATTTATTTTTCTACAAGACTTATTAAACGTTTTAAGAACTTTGTCTCAATACAATAGAGTCTAAAAAGAGCTAAATTATGATTATCTTATCAATAAATAAATAAAAAACATCTTATCAATAAATAAATAAAAAACAACAACAATAAATAAAAACTTGTCAGAAACAAGAGTTTTGATCTTAAATACAGCAGATGAAACCAGTTGGTTGACTCTAAATTAATATTTTTTAATCTTTGAACCTGAATGGCTGTTCTCTTCGCTTAAATAAAACCAGTTTAGTTTTTTATTTTCCATCTGACGCTCACTTACGTGGTCAAAATGCAGATGTTTTGTGTTCACTGCGCTCTTTAAATTAAATGCAGTAAAGGCAGAAAGAGGGACGGCGGAGAGGACAGGAAGTAGAGGGGGTTTATGGGAAATGTGGTTTTAATTTAGAGAAACACAAAATGCTGTATGCAGCGTCTTTTAAAAACATACACAGAGGGGCGTTTCTGGACGTGTTTCGTCTGATTGTAGGTGTCGACATCATCCAGTCGGGAGTTTAGCTTGTTTAGATGTTTGGTTTTTTGGTTGTTTAGATGTTTAGATGTTTGGTTGTTTAGATGTTTAGATGTTTGTTTGTGTTGCTCATAAATGATCTGCAGGGACATTTTAAGTGGATTGATGCTCCTGCAGGATTCATGAATGATGCTTCTGCGTGGATTTTGGCTGTCAGTCAGATTTTTTTTTTTTCTCCATTAATATCACCGTGGTGGTGGTGGCGGCGGCGGTGGCGGCGGTGGCGATGATGCAGGTTTGGCTCAGTCCAGCTGGCGTGATGCAGAGGGAGATTTGAGCCGTAAATCATCGGCTCTGCTGCAGCGTCTCAAATAGCAGGCAGAGTCCTCATCATTCTAATACCAGGCTAATATTAAACTCTGCTGCTCATGTTGAAGGAGGGGAGCACAGAAGACTGGATTACATAACACATACTGGGAGATATTCTTAAAAAACCAGTAAACTGTGTAGAATAGACCACAGTTAGAGATATGTGAACAGCTGATCAGCAGGGTTGATACTGAATTGACTTCTTTCTCACCAAAACTGTCAAGAACAGGAAGTTGGCATCAAATGTTTGATCAGATGGTCCCTGATTTATGACAGAAAATCATAATTTTGTCAGTTTTGGACTGTAATTTATACTTGTATGGCTGCTTGTCTTTAGACATTAAACAACTGAGAACTTTGGCTTCTTTTGTGAAATTTAAAAGGGTTTTTATTAAAACTCCAGTATATATGATTGTTTTTGACTTTTAATGGATATTGATTCTACTGCACTTTATTCTTAACTAGTTGATCGAGATTGAGAAAATTGATAAAAGTCATTTTTTTTTTATTTTACTGTTTTCTGGTTTACAACATGATGATTGCAGCTCTTCTATATTTTCTGGCAGTTTCACGTAAAACTTCTGGAAACACATCACAGCATCACAGATGCTGGTTGTTCATCCTGGTTTTTATTTTCACTTTATTTCACCTTTTTTCACTTTTTTTTTCTAGAACGCGACAGAAAAATAATCCGTTGTTTTATGTCTCTGCTTGTTATGCCTCGTATGTCCTGTCTTTCACTTATTTTGCACTTCCAAATTTTAAAAAAAGACAAATAATCTGCAGCTATTTTCAACAATGCTTCACACATTCAGGATCCAGCATCTCTGTTGCTTCTCTTTGTCTTGTATCAACAGTAAAGAACATTTTTAGGACTTTTGGTCGGATTTTTTCACTTCCACCTAATTAATTGATAATGAAAATAATGGTTAGTTGCAGCTCTACTTGTTTCTGTACTTAATCTTCCTCCGGCCTTTCAGTTTGTCTATTTTTGTTGCTCTTTGTGTCTGTTTGTGTCTCTCACTTAGTTTTTCTCTCTTGCTCCGCCTCATGCAAACAGATCTGTGTGTGTATGTGTGTGTGTCTCTGTATTAATTAGTGCAGAACTCTGTTGACAGACTGTGTGTCTCAGACGTCTGGTTGTTTGCTGAACGAGGACGATGGTCCAGTTTCATTGTTGGGTCAGAGAGGAAGAGCTGCATGTGTGTGTCATGTGACCAGAAACTCTATTAAACAAGAAATCCCTCTTTTAAAAAAAGTCCTTTGATCCACCTCTGTGTACAGACGCTCCGCTCTGAGTCAGTTCATTGTCTTTGTAACAGACTGAAGAGATGAAGAGAGGAGGATGAGGAAGAGGATTATGGGAACAATGTGTTTGAGTTCTGAGGAACTTAAAAGTCTTTCCTGGCTTCACTGCAAACTGCAAAGATTTATTCTCACTGCAGATTAATATGACTTATAACTGTTTGTTTCTTTAGTATAAAAATGTCCAGATGGAGCTGATCTTCGATAAGCTGCGATGATTCGTCGATTCATCGATTAGTTACCAGCTGTTAATTGTTTTGAGTCATTTTTAAGAAAAATCTCTGATTCTTTAGTCCTTTATGACAGTAAACTGAACATTTTTGAGTTGTGGACAAAACAAGACCTTTGAGGACGTCATGTCGGGCTTCACGAAACGCAATTTTTCACCATTTTCGGACATTTTACGGACCAAACAACTAATCGATTAAGGGAGAAGAGGATTAATTAATAATGAAAATTAATGTTAGTTGTGTTTATAATGATATAAAATGCAGTAAAAAGCAGAAAATCCTTTAATTGGAGAAGCTGGAATCAGAACTTTTGGCATTTGACCAAAAAAATGACTGAAAGAATCAATCTGTTCTCTAAATAGTCGTCAACTAATCGATTTTAATTGACTACTTGTTTATGAACCGTCAGACACTTTATCTGAAAAGTCTTTCCGAGAAGTTTCCGAGTTCATTATTTAATTGAAACTTTATGCAGCTGTTGTGCTGGACAGAAGGTTTGGAAATAATGACATCAGGCTGATTTTTTTTTTGTTTTTTTTTTTTTAGTTATGAAACAGCAACAAAATATCTGATGTTCATGAATTTCATCTTTTCACATCTTTGACCCAAGTTTCCCTTCAGTCACTTTAATCGTTGCTTCCTTTTGGAGGACATTTAAAGATTTGTAGTTTTCCACAAGAGGAAAAAAAAGCTAAAAATGTGAAAGTTCTTTATCACTTTAGTCATCTTGTGACTCCTCAGATTCATCTGGGGACCTTCAGGTTGGTTTGTAGATTAAAAAACAGGCTGTAAACTGACAGATGAAATGTTTGGATGAGATTCTGGTATTTAAGATTTAAATTCTTAGACAAAAAAAACAAAAGAACAGACAGCGGTGAGAGATTAGAGATGATTACTGATTGAGAATAACTTTACAATAACATATAAACTGTGGACGTGGTGGATTGTCCCTTTAAGACCGAGAGCAGGGAGGTGAGTTTTATTTTGAGAAACGAGGCCAGTCGTCTGTGTTGTTTTATTTTATTCCCTCCTCGTTCTCCTTTCTTCACCTCCTTCCGCCTGTTCCTCCTCTGTTTTTTTTTTTCCTCTTTTTCTCCTTCATTCTCCTTAAATGACATCATGAAAACTCGCCTCTCCAACTATTGTCTCCAGGATAAAATGAAATGAAGTAAAATGAAAAAATAAAATGTTTCCTGGTTTTTACTGTGAGGCAGAACAGTATGGTTTAAACCTCCTTCATCTACATCCCTTCCTTCATGACTTTGAGGCTTAAACTTTAAGCTGGAAGAGTTTGGATGGAGGAGGAGGAGGAGGAAAACTTCATCTCTGGAGCGGAGCAGGCTTGAGGTCTTAAGGATAAGGGAGGAGGGTGATGGATGAAGGGAGGAGGTAGACGTATGTGTGGGAGAGGAGGATAGCATTAAGGGAGGAGAGAAAAGCCAGGAGGGGAGGAGGTCCGGAGGGAGGAGGAGGAGAGGAGGAGAGGGCCAACAGTGAAAGAGAGGAGACAGAAAGGTATGAAGAGAGAAGAAACAGAAATAATATTGTCAACGGAAACTTAAGGTGGAAAATATTTAGAAACTAAACTAAATAAAATAACCTTTATTAACCAAAACGAAGGCTTTGTCACAATATACGACACGCTGAAGAGCTACGATACGTCGATTTAATGGATCAGTCGATCAATACAAAACTCTGACGACCAATTCATCGTTTTGAGTCTCTGGTTCCAGCTTCTTAAATGTGAGATATTTTTTTAGTATCTTAAGTCTTGAATTCAGTATTTTTGGGTTGTGGACTGTTTGTTGGACAAAACAAGACATTTGAAGACGTCGCTTTGGGATTTTGGAAACAGTGATTTTCATAATTTTCTGGTATTTTATAGAGCAAACGTTTAATCGACAAAATAAGAACAACGTGACACACAGTGGAAACGGACGAGGGAAAAACTTTCTAATATTTTGGATCAAAAAACAAAAAAAGAGGAGGGGAGACAAATAAAAGTTTCCATATATTCTGTAAAACACTGACATCAAGGAACTTTTGCCCCACGGTCTGAAACGAAAACAACATTCAAGATGTCCGATGTTTAAATACAATCTTAAAATATATAAAATATTCAAAGCTTAATTGTTAAATTAAATTGCAATATGAGGCCTGATACCTTCCTCCTTTAAACACGGTAGCAAATGAAACTTCATCAAAACTTAATGATAACTTACAAACATGAACACACATCTTGTCCTGCAACTTGTTGAACAAACCGCCAAACAAACATTCGAGGGTTTTTGGTCCATGGATGTATAATAAGAGCTGGATAGGGCGCCGCCGCAGTGGCCACTCGCGGTATTGCAGCGAAAAATCCCCCTGCAGCCCAAAAAGCATTTTCCCCATAGACCACCACTGTAGAAGAGACGTTTGTAAAACTGTTGACAGGACACCTCAAACTGCAAACAACTTCAATTATGACTCTTTCTATTATGAACTTTTGATCCATGGAGGTGTTATGTTTGTAAAACTTTCCTCGAGCCGAGAAAAGCGATTTTAAAAATCCGTGACGTCATCACAATGTAAAGTCTACAGGCTGAGCGGGAACTTGTGGGCGGGGCCAGCGGGGGAAACACTACTGTGCATATTCAGTTGGCCGCACAATGTGGAAGCAAACCAGGAAGCTAGAAACTTTTTTCGGCGTATGCGCCAGACGAGCAGTTCCTATAGGACTGAATGGGCGCCATTTTTAGTCCGCTATCCAGCTCTTATAATACATCCATGGTTTGGTCATTGCGCTTGAAAATCCCTGTTAGCGACACGCTGTCTTTCTATGACTCGTACTTACTGCAGTTTGTTTACTTGGTTTCCAATGAGACGTTAAATTTTGCAGTTAATCCGTGAACTGTGTACGGATCAACTACGTTCCGTTAAACCACTATTTATAAGTTGTCTTTTGCTTTGTTTCCTTTTACTATGAGACATGTAGTAGGTTTCATTTGTTGTATACTAGCTGCAGTAACCGTATACTGCAGTGAGTAGTGTGTATAGTATGTTAAATAGAATTAGTAGATTTGGGAGCATTTGGGAGGTGTCTAAAACTTTAACACTGGTGGAAGAAGGAGAAGAGGAGGGGGATGACAGGAGGTGCGACTGAAGCTGTAGGGATGGAGGGATGAAGAATGTAAGCAGGAGGCAAAAGGGGACAGAGAGGAGAGGAGTAAGGAGGACAGGAGTTAAAGTACCAGCTGAAAAATCCTCCCCGCAAGGAGGGACAGAGGAGGAGGAGAGAGAGAGAGAAAGGGAGAGAGAGAGAGAAAGGGAGAGAGGGAGGAATGTTCTGGAAAGTGTCCAGCAGATAGGAAGTGGAACAGTGCGACAGAGAGGAGGGCAAGAAGGAGCGAGGGAGGAGGACGAGGAGGAGTGAAAGATTCGTTCCCAGCGGCAAAGCTTCAGCTAAATATAGAGAGATAGAGGTCTGTTAGAGCCGACCATCACCTTTAACAAAACACTGCAGGTTTCACCGTTTATATTCCTGCTGCGATGATCTCTGCTGTCATCTGTGCTTTCTCTGTCTGCTGTCTTTTCTCATATTTATAAAAAGAAACCAGGTTACATGTATATATGTTGGGTTACCACTGTGCTGTACATGTGTGGTGTGATGAATGGAGGGTCAGGAGACGGTGCTATATATATATGTTTTAGTGGCACTCTGGTCCAGATATTCATAATTATATTCCACTACAGACAGGAAAAGGTTTTACCGTCGACTCTGCTGCTGCTACTCTAATCTACTCTTATGAAAGTCCAGATGGCTCCTTTACAGTCTCAGCGTCTGAATATGAGCTGTGTGCTTTTCACTGTGGACGCAGCGCTTTGTTACTTTGACAGTAGTGTGTTTTATATAACAGCTGCTACAGACCTGCTTTATGATCAAAAAAGAAATGGAAATGTCCCTTTTTACAATAAGTAATTATATAAGTAATGATGGCAGCAACACTACATGAGCACAGATAACCAGGGTAACCAGAGTGACTTGGCTAAACCGGCTAGCATACCTGCGTGCTACAGCTAAGTGGTGCACTGGCGAAATTAACAGAGCAAATGGAAGCAGATCAGAAAACAAGGAGGCTTCATATTAAAAAATGAGCTAATAAATAAAGGCCTCTTTCTAATATAAGCCTGCTTCCAGTAAAGGCCTGGTACCCTCTGCTATTAAGGTAAATAAAGGCTCAGGCCACTATTAGAGGAAATACGGTAACATACAGTTGAACACATTTAACAATACATACTGCTGCTAAGACATCTTCAGAGCTGGTACGGAGATGAAATAGAGACAGTTAATACAGAAAACCCACAAAAATAGGGGAGATTTAAGCTAGCAAGGAGACATATATAAATATATATATGTGTGGCAAAGAAATCTGGGTTGTTCAGGATAAATCAAGTTTTTTTGCTGTAACCAGGTTTCTCTGCTAGATGACCATTAAGAGATCAGCTTACTGGAAACAGCTGAGTGTGTCCTGGTTACTGAAGTGCATGTTAACACTCTGAGTATTTCTCTTTCTTATTTCTTCCTGTCGGCCATGACATCTCTTTTAGCAGTGAGGAAATCTGTATGGGATACCGAAACACACACACACACACACACACACACACACACACACACACACACACACACACACACACACACACATATCCAGATAGCAGTGAGGCTTGTTTGAGTTCTCTGTGATTCATTTCAGTCTTGCGTTGTGTGTGTGTGTGTGTGTGTGTGTGTGTGTGTGTGTGTGTGTGTGTTTACATAGCTGGGTTACATTGAGGTGAACAAGGTGTGACCTCAGCAGGGGTTAAACACACATGAAACAATCTTTTCTTCTTCTTCTTCTTCAACTGTTTCTCTTCTTTTTCACACATTGAAGGGCTGAAAGCTGCTCAGACGCTGCAACTAAAAATCAACCAGTTTCTGTGAAATCTCAGATGTTGAGGAATCAAGAGGAGCGTGTTTTATTGCTTTATTAAATGGAAGATTTTTTTTTTGTAAACATATTTTATTGCCGGAGTTTTTAAAAATCCAAACTGATCATCAAAGCCTCTTAAGCTCATAAATGTTCATGTAAATTTTCCATCCGAGTAAGAAAAAAAAAAAAAACACACACACATAAGCTGCAGATATATCTCATGAATAAAATATGTGAACAGAGTGTTTATGAAGACTCAGCGCTAATTTGCAGCAGGAAGCATTTTCCATGTGCATGTTTCCAAAAAGGGCTTCTCTGCTTCCATTTGTCGGTTCAGTCCCTGACAGACGCAGACAGCGGCCGAGGCGAAGGCGACGGAAAAAAATCATAAAGCGGAGCAGAAATGTGCTGCTGGGATATGAGTGGGATTATTTGACTTTGTGAGGCCCTTTCGTCTTCTGATCCCTCTGTGACTGATAACACACACACACACACACACACACACACGACTGAACCTCCTGTTCTGCTGCTCACCTGAACGCTGCAGCCTAATTAATTTCACAGACGTCTGATGAGGCAGCAAAACCTCCCAGAACGAGACGGAGGAAGGTGAGAACAGAGATCAGATCAGGTCAAAGCACCCAGGACGAAAAGTCACTGTTTCCAGGCTCCTACAGCAGATGTTTTGGTACGATAATATTAATATAGGGCTACAACGAATGATTATTGTCTTTGATTACTCTGGGGATCACTTTTTTGACTATTAGGAGTCCAGTGTGATGTCTGCAGATTGTTTGTTTTGTCCAACAGCCAAATATATTCAGTTTATAATGATATAAACAGAGAAAACAGCGAATCTTCACATCTGAGAGGCTGGAATCTATATTTATCGTCTATATTTGTTGCTGCAAGGCAAGTTTATTTGGTTTTTGTACACAAGGACGACTCCAAAGTGCTTTACAGAACACATTAAACAGCATGAAAATATAAAATTGCAAATTAAAAGAATAGAAGTAAGTTAAAATGCAGGATAGGTGAGGATTTAAGGGCGAGATGTAAATGAGGAATAGTAACAGGAGGAACATAGAAGGTTTTTACTTGGATTTAATATCTTCTGGAAGTTTGCTGCAGCTCTGAGCTGCTGATGATGTCGGATGTATTTTGAGAGATTTACAGACGAGCTGCAGGACTTTCAGCTCTGTTCTCCGCCACACTGGGAGCCAGTTCAGAGACGTGAGACCTGCTGGGATGTTCTCAGGTACAGCAGCGTTCTGAATGAGCTTTTTTTAGGGGTGAAACCTGAGAGCAGATCATTACAGTAATCTAATGAAAGCATCGATTAGTTTCTTTAAGTCCTGACTGGACATCGAGACACTGATTCCTGCTGTGCTTTTAAAAACAGTAGGATGCAGGTTTCATCATTTATTTTGATGTTTAACTCTTGAGTCCGAGATGACGTAAAGATTTCTGACTCTGTTTGTGGTTTTCAGAGATCAGCGCTCCTCGCTCTCAACTTTCCTTCTTTTTTTTTAGCGTCAAACACTGTCGGGTGTTTTGTCTGCATTTAGCTGAAGAAAAGTCCAGAAAGTTTAACTTCAGCAGCAGAGAGTAAAACCTATATTAGGATTCTTGTAGTTAAAGATGCAGACTAACTTCCTGAGTTTCTAAAAAAAAAAAAAAAAAGGTTCCTGGAAAAGTTCCTGTGGTTGAAAACGGCCACAGCAGTCGCCTCTCGATGTAACCCGGCACACCAGACTTCAAAGACGCTTCGATCAATAAAACAGAACAAACAGTGAAAAACATCACATCACAGTTTTCTTGCTTTGTCTCAACAACAGTCCAAAAATATTCAGTTTATGATTGAATATAAACAGAGAAAAGTATGAAGAATAGTTGATAATTCACTCACATGATGGATCAGTTTCAGTTTGTCGACTAATAGTTTCTAATCAAAACAGTTTTTATATCTGTGAGTGACTCAACACAAACACAGTCAGTTGAGTTACAGTCTAACAGGCTACAGTTCATTCACTGAACACACTGAGACACGTGTGTGTGTGTGTGTGTGAGAGGTGGACCGCAATAGTAATGTGACGTATTATCCACCACATGTATTACTTTAAATTGTTGCAGGGGAAACACACACACACACACACACACACACAGATGCACTTTGCGTTGACCTTCAGCAGGACTCCATTTAATTTGATTTCCATGTAGCCAAAGGCGTCTCTCTCTCTCTCTGACACACACACACACACACACACACACACACACACACACACTACGCTCACATTCCTGATAAATGAAATGTTCAGTTTGAGGTCTCCAGATGTGGTCAGACTACACACAACCGTGTGTGTGTGTGTGTGTGTGTGTGTGTGTGTGCACATCTAGTCAGGGTCAAGGTTGTCAATGGGGCAGAGGAGCAGCTCGGCATTATGGGAGGAAATGAGATAGAGTTTGTGGTGAAAGGAGGGAGAAGTTCTGATCTGTCACCGTGACTTCTGACATGTGTTTTAGTGGTGAGTGTTTGTGTATAAATATATATATATTTTCCGTGCGCAGCCTGAGGCGTTGCTGGTTGAAGCGAGGGTGGGGCTGACAGGCAGAGACTGAGAGGAAATGAGTGATTAGCTGAAACTGGAACGCTGCCGCCGGGCTGTGGACCTGCAGACTGTCTGTGATCTCCAGGCTGCGTTCACACCGCACAAAGAAAAGTTCACAAACACACGACATCTCATCAAACCTTTCTAGTGTCCTTTGTTTGTATAAAGAGGATCCACACTCCCAAGATTTGGATGATTTCTAGCTTTTTTTTTTTTTTGCTCCTGCGTGGTTTGAATGGACGTAGTAAAACCTCTCATCAGTGTGAACATCACGCAGCAGAATCACTCAAACCGTGCTCACACTAAGCCGGATAAGTTTGTAAAGTCATCTTTTCCTCTCTGTCGTCGGCCATCTGTCCACACAGACACAGAGAGAGAGAGAGAGAGAGAGAGAGAGAGAGCTCAGATACTTGATGTTTGGCAGTAATACTTTGTAACGTGGTACAGTGTTTGGACAGTAGAGCTGGGTGACATTAATCGATTTTGCAGGACTGAACCGTCGAATTTCTTTAAGACAGCTGAGCAAGAATAATAATGCTCCGTTTCATTTACCTCAGAAGTCAGAGTTGGGAATTACGTCTCACCTGAGTTGACCGAGTTCCAGTAAAACAAGTCGGGGAAACCAGTTCTAGCTAGGTTAGCCATTGTTAGCAATACCAGTTGATAACAGTGCGTTATCTGGTGTTTTGTGCATACAAACGCCGTAGCAACATGTCCACAGATTAGAAGTTGGACGTTACTGTGTGTACGAATGATTTAATGAGACATAAATAAGACACAAGTGTTAATAAACAGTTTATTACTACAGCTGTGCAGAGCAGCCATCTTGGATTTTAGAGGTCGGGGTTGGTGAGGTTCTTCCAAGTCTCAGGGAGCGTTCCAGTTGAAATCATGGATGTATAATAAGAGCTGGATAGGGCGCCGCCGCTCTGCCTTGCAGCTAATTTTTCCCAGTGGCCACTCACGGTATTGCAGCGAAAAATCCCCCTGCGGCCCAAAAAGGATTTCCCCCACAGACCACCACTGTAAAACAGACGTCTGTAAAACTGTTGACAGGACGCCTCGAACTGCAGACAACGTCAATTATGACTCTTTCTATTGTGAACTTTTGATCCATGGAAGTTTTATATTTGTAAAACTTTCCGCGAGCCGAGAAAAGCGATTTTAAAAATCTGTGATGTCATCACAATGTAAAGTCTATGGGCCAAGTGGGAGCTCGTGGGCGGGGCCAGCGGGGGAAACACTACTGCGCATATTCAGTGGGCTGCACAACGCGGAAGCAAACCCGGAAGCTAGAAACTTTTTTCGGTGTATGCGCCAGGCGAGCAGTTCCTATAGGACAGAATGGGCGCCATTTTTAGTCCGGTATCCAGCTCTTATAATACATCCATGGTTGAAATTTCCGACAGGGAATGTGAGAATTCTGACTTCCCACTTCAAGAGCTGCGGCCCCTGCAGGCTGTCATCATTACACATGAAATACAGGTTCTCACACAGCAGACGTCCAGTTTAATAATCAGTTTCAGTTTCAGCACAGACAGAACAGAAAGATCTGCTCACCAACTGTGTTTCTTTAAAAACATCAGTCTGATATCTGCAGACAGCTGCTAGCTAGCGTTAGCTGCCCGTTCAGTCGACTCCCAGAGCTTCAACTCTCCTAACCAGAGATGATTCCTCGTCAACAAACACTAACAGAGCACAGATCAGTGTCAGAGTCATTTCCTGTCAGAGACATCTCGCCACCTGCAGTCACCACAGTCCTTTAACTGAAACTAATCACAGTTTACAGGACTCACAATGGCTAATGTAGCGGCTAATGTAGCAGCTAGCATCTACGTTACTGTTTGACTGAAAGTAAACTTTCTGTGCATTTTGTAATAACTCAAATTAATCAAATTAATTTGAGATATCACCCAGACCTAATTAAACTGAACACAGGGTGCAAATTTAACTTTTCTGTCCACCGGCCAAATAGCAAATGTTCATATTTTACCAGCCACTCAGTAGATTAACCTGTTTTTTTTGGCTGCTGAGTGAAGCAATAAACACTGACATATTTTCCACCATTTGGCTGGTGCTCTGTCTGGTTCTGACAGTCAGTTATCTGTGTGCATCACCTGTATTTTATAGATAATGAGAACAGCCTCGCAGGTGGTGCAGCTCTTTTATTATTCTTGCACAAATATCTAAAAAATATGATGTTTAAATCCAAAAAAAGTCGATTTAAAATCATGGATTTACCCCAAGTTGGGAAAAAAAAGATGAGATTTTAATTTTTCGCTCTATTTTTCAGTAATGAGAAATGAAATTATAACTTAAAATACCAGTAATTCCATTGTATGTTTATTCTTTATTGTGACTCTTTCTGGTTTGAGAACTTTTTAAAACCACACGGTGAGGACTCGGGTGGTTTCCACACTGAAAATGTCTTTTTCAGATCTGCAGTTGGACGCTGTCATTCATCCGTTAGCTTCATATGTTAAACGTCGGGCTCGAGTCATAAACATTGCAGCTTTATGTTCATCATGAGGAGGATTTCTGGAATTTCAGATTAAATATCCAGCAGGATTGACTTCAGCTGTTTTTTTTCCTTTTTTCCGGTGTTACCGTGACGATAGAGAGGCTTACATCACTGACCTCCACCCTTTTTGTCTCTAGGGAAGAGCTGTAATACGACCCCTGATGACATCATATACTGCATTACATTAGGCTGTGTGTGTGTGTGTGTGTGTGTGTGTGAGCGCTGCGGGTTTCAGGAAAAACTACATTTGATCATCTGCATGTTAGATTTTTTATTTAATCTGATGGAAAATTTGCCTTAAAATCATTTATATCCTCGAATTAAAACATTTTCTTTCTTCTTAACTTTTATAAATAATGAAATTAGTTTTTACTTTGATCATTGATGTATGTTTGAAACAGTAGAACTTGATTAAAACAGTTATTACTGAGTGTGATAATAGAGCGTAATGTGATACTTTTTACAACTTTTATTTAAAGGCCAAAAAAAATCTCTGGAAATAAAAATGTCATGATAATAAAAATACATAAACTCTATTTGTATAAAACCTTTCATACAAAGATTCAAAGTGCTTTAAGAGATGGGATAAAAAACAATGTTAGACAAAAACGGTAACTTTTATTACAGTTTGAGTAATAAAAGTCATCATTATGTCTTGCAAAAACAGATTTAATAATCTTATAAAATAATCAAACATCCTCCTTTCTGTCTCTAAAACCATAAAATGTTTATAAATGTGGTTCAACTCTGAAGACTCGACTGTCTGTGACTGAAGGCTGGAGCCTGAAACTAACTTTGTTTTCTGTGTGTGTGTGTGTGTGTGTGTGTGTGTGTGTGTGTGTGCAGAGGGATATTAAGGAGCTTTACACCGGCGTATTCTTTACCCGCAAATACCGGCTGACACACACATGGCATCATGGGAAATGAGTTTGATGACTGTGGACAGGGGGAGGGGGGAGGGGTTACACTGACCTTGACCGACGGTACATTCATAAAGAGCCATAACACACACACACACACACACACACACACACACACACACACACAATAGCTTTCATCATGTCAGGAGATAATTACTGCTGTCAGTAACGAACAGATCTGTAATTGTTTCATCTGATTGATTACCAGCACTGGATCAATAATTAGATTTATAGTAATTGTCATTGAATGACAGATGATGGATATAAATATGTATCCATCATGTGTTTGTTTCCCTTTAACATCTCTGACTGATGATGTCATCGTAATCGATGTTGCTAATCAATAAGTTCTATATGATTTTTCCATCAGTGTGATGAAACACCTTCACTTCTCAGATATTCAACACTTATGAATAAAACTTTATTTAAACTGAATTTCGCCATAAAAGAGCAACAACGTTACAGATAAAGACAACAAATCACTTTATATCAATCAATATGTATCAGTGTCAGCTGTACTAGAGGCCGACATCAGCGCCAAGGCTGCAGCTAATCATAATGATTAATCCGCCGATTATTATAAATTGTGCAAAAACATTCAGTTTACTCTGATATCGGACAGAAAAGCAGCAGATCTTCACCAGTATGAAGCTGCAACTGGAGAATGTTTGTGACTCTCACTCGAACTATTAATTGACTATAAATAGATGCTGAATATTTTTCTCTCGACCGACTAATTGATCTGATCGGCGTTCTCATGTGCAAAACATTGAACATGCTTGTGTTTTTATTTTTAGCCAGTTGTAAGAAGCAGCAGAGCAACAGCTTAGACGATTAATCAATTAGTCAGTTGACAGAAAATTAATCGTGATTTTTATTTGATGTTATGTCATACATGATAGTAAACTGAATAGTTTTGGATTTTGGACTATTGATCAGAACAAGACATGAAGACGTCACCTTGGTCTGTAACATATTATAATATTAGCATTTTTTAGCTTTTTTTTCACTTTTCTGACATTTTATAGTTAAAACGATTCATTTATAATGAAGATTATGATTCGTTGCAGCCTTACAACAGTTGAAACTCTTTTTTCCTCCATATTGCTGAATTCAGAGGAGCCGTGTTAAAGCCGACAGGTGAGTCGGGGCGACAGGTGGCGGTCGGTCGTGAACCTGCGGTGTTGTGGAATGTGTTTGATCCCACTTTAACACTCCGATCAGCAGGATACAGACACTGGAACAAAAGCACTACAGTCACTGTGAACACACACACACACATACACACACACACACACACACACGTACGCATACATCCTGTAGAATAGATTAGATCTGACATCCCACAATGCATTGCAACAAGAGCCAGGCAGGATTGTGGGTTAGAGATAGAGAGAGAGAGAGAGAGAGAGAGAGTGAGAAAGTGTCTGGCAGCTGGCCAGGACAAGATGATGGGATGGATCACCATGACGACACAGCCGACCCCTCCAATCTGGACTGTGAAGCAGTTGAGTGTTAGAGTGTGTGTGTGTGTGTGTGTGTGTGTGTGTGTGTGTGTGTGTGTGTGTGTGTGTGTGTGTGTGTGTGTGTGTGTGTGTGTGTTTGACAGGAGTATTTTAGGACTGGAGCTGCTGGGAGACGACATATCCAGCAGATATTCTGGATACTTTAGTTGATCAGTTTCATTTCTCTCCACTACAAACAGCTACTGACGCTGCTGTAACCTCCACCAGTAGCTGCTGGTTCCCATTTCAGATATTTCTTTAAACCGTCTCCTCGATGTTACTGAACACAGAAACTCAGGTTATATTACAACCACCAGTTTCAATTATTTCAACTTTCTTTATGAGAAATCATGTTTTGTCTGTGATTTTGGCGGCTGGCTAAGGAAACTACAATACCCATGAGCCTCAGCGGCTGTTGCTATGGAGAAGAACCCACGAGCACGATTCAGAGCAAGTGCTTCGTCACTGAAGTTGTAAACAAAACGTGTCGCCATAGTTACTGAACTCACTCTGTAGCTTCTGCTCGCTGTTAGCGGTGCACATGACCGAATTATAAGCTCCGTGATTGGCTGTTTCCTGCTGAAATGCACCCTGGGAGTCGTAGTTAACTTCTGCCTCGAAACTTTTATGTACACAGTCGTCTACCTTCGACTTTTAGTAAAGAATCAGATACTTTCTAACACAGTTGTTCATCTTTTGTACTGATGATTTGACCGGAAGAGTTTCATGTTGATCCAAACTGTAGAAGAGCTGAAACTGAAAACTTTTCCTTATTTTCTATCAATCGTTTGGTGAAACATTTTACCAGCTACGTTACCTTTGTTATTTCCTGACAGCATTTTAGCACATTTTCCACATGTAACTTACACAGTTATGTCACAGACAAACCAGATAATGAGTATAATATTTACCAAACAGAGGTGCTCTGCTCTTATCTTTGTTGCTGCAGATATTCGTGATGTCCACTCTCATATTCCAGGTCAGTTTTAGGCTCCAACATGTACGGATGAGTTTGAGATGTTGACATTTGGAGTAAAGAGTAAAGTAACTGTTTCTAAAACTTCCAGCCGTAGTGTTTCTGTAACGCCGCTGCTTCCTGCAGTGTTCATATCAAACATGATCTGATCTAATTCATTCATGCTGTAAACTAGTAAATCAATCTGAATCCAATATTTACGCTCTGCTGAGTGGCTTCCGTTCAGCTCAGTACATCAGAATCAATCAATAATACATGAGAAGTAGTCGAGTATTGATATTCATTATCAGCTCTCAGGAGAAACAAGAGAAGCTTTGTGAGAACGTCTTCGATTCCTCTGAGAGCAATAAGATCAATAAATGTAAAGTGTTGTCAGTACAGTTAAGTACTGTATGTGGAAGTTAACATGATTGACAGCTGGTATTGAACATTAATAGTGTTGGCTTTGTCTATTTGATCAATTATTTCCTGATCTAAATCAAGACGTTTTACTAGTTGAAGACTATTTATCTTGTCAAAATTCTTGTACGTCTGTTTCCTGTTACGACATTAAAAGAGTCCTCCACAGATTTAGCATCACAAGATTCTGCACTAAACCTGGCGCCTACATTACCCACAATGCAGCTGGTAGCAGCTAATGTAGCCTGGAGCTGCTAGCCTCCAGCAGAGACGAGGCTCTGGAGACACGTGAGGCTTCATACGACTTTTTACACAGAAAAACACACCTGGAAACACGCAGTTCTCCTTTTAGTTTACTATCCTAGAGGACTAAAGAAACCAGAAAATATTCACATTTAAGAAGCTGAAACCAGAGAATTTGGACTTCTTAAAAAATGACTCCAAATGATTGATTAATTATCAAAAGAGTTGGCAACTAATTGATTCATCGACTACTTGTTGCAGCTCTAATTAGGAAGAAACTGCAGAACAAGATTTCTAGTAAAGATCAAAATATGAGAAGCAGTAAAGCAGGGCTGCATCTAGTGGTTATTTTATTTATCGATTTATCAGCCAATCAAATTATTGTTTAGTCTATAAAATGTCATGAAATGTCATGTCAGAAAGTCATCAGATGTTAAAGATATTCAGTTATCATTCAGTTTTACATCACACTATGATGTAAAACAAGAAAAAGCAGCAAATTCGTACATTTGAGAAGCTGGAATCATTAAACATTTGGCATTTCTGCTTTAAAATTAGAGTTAAAAGTTGCTAATTAATTTCCTGTTGATCAACTGGTCCATTAATCGACTAATTGTTGCAGCTCACTAGCGGAAAAGGTCAGAGGTCAGACACCTTGATGTGAACTGATGCAGCAAAGAGAGATGAGAGACGAGGCAGAAAATATTCTTTGGAAACAGAGAGTTAACATCTGCAGGGCTGTTCAGACGGTCATCTGAAGGGTGTGTGTGTGTGTGTGTGTATGTGTGTGTGTGTGTGTGGGTGTGAGGCGTTCAAAACACATCTGGTCGTGTGGGTCATGTGGTTTTTGCAGTGTGTGTGTGTGTGTGTATGTGTCAGATTAGCTCTGGCTGTTGCAGAATATTATGACGGAATACTGCAGGGTGGAGGCAGGACGCGAAGTAAGAAATCAAGTGAAGGGGAAGAAGAAGAAGAAAAAGGGGAGGAGGAGGAGGAGGTGGATGAAAGGGGTGATTTGGAAGAGGATGAGGATGACGTGATGATGAAGATGGAAAAGGACGGGTGGGGCGCGAAAAAACGGGTGAAGAGGGGGAGATGGGGGGAAAGATAATGTTTAAAAAATGATGATAGAAGAGAGGGAGTCTTTCTGAATGTCTTTCTCCCTAAATATTCCCCTTCTCCTCTCCTCTTCCTCTCTCTCTCTTTTCTTTCTCCTCCTTGTCTCCGTCTCTTTTACTCCCCCCTTTCTTTCCTCCCTCCCCCCCTCCCTCCCCCTCTCCTTGGCTCGCTCCCAGCAGCTCCGCCTTCCTCCTCTGTGATCTGTCCTGCTTCTATCAGAGAGTTTGGGAACAACCAGTTCTCCACAGATCCAGTCTCCAGAGGCCGAACCCCCACCCAACACACACACACACACACACACACACACACACACACACACACACACACACACACACACACACACACACTGATTTTACTGCTCTGTAATGCAGGAGTGGCCTCTGTCTACTTTCCTGCCTGTTTTTCACTTAAAGGACAGGTTCATAATGTTTCTATTCTGTCTTATAACAACAGTCAGGTGTGCAAATGAACATTGAAACATGTTTTTCTAATCAGCCCGTCCTCACGAGAAAATTTAGGTTGACAAAAACAACTTATGGTTACGTTTATGCCGCCTAATGACAGCTGTAATTATGACCCGGGGAAGTGACGCTGTTCAGTCAGTATAAGGTGACTTCCTCATCAGGAGGAGGTGGGGAGGGAGGACGGCTAGATAGTTAGCAAGATGGCAAAAAGTGGCTTTTGCTGCAGGAGACCTCTGTTCACCTCCCGCTTCCAACCAGGTCTCTTTCTCTGCGAAAGACGCCATGAGTCGCCGTGGCTCAGGTCTGTTTTTTCCCCCGCAGGAAGTGGTGTATTTCACTTCGAGTTGCAACAGCTTGGGTGTGTTTTTCCCAAGCGGCCACGTCCGGGGCTGAAAAATGAAGCCAATGCTGAAGTGCCAAAAACTGCAGTTCCTTGAATGACCAGTTGAGGCTCCAAAAGCGAGTCAATCCCCATAGACCCCCATGTTAAAATGTCCAACTTTACAGCAGAATAAACATGTTTACAGAATTTTTTTATAACTCACCCGTTTAAATTTTATTAAGCCGTAAAGTTCTGCATAATGAAGGACATGGCTGCTTTGAGTGACAGGTCCGCCAGCCGCTAGATGGCTTGTTTCAGCCATTCGACCCGCCTCTTTGTCCATTTTTGATTGGCTGGGAGTTAAGCAGCGTCACGCACTGCCAAGATGGCGACGGCCGGAGCGGCTCACTTTGAGCTTCAAAACTGCTCTTCAGAAACCAACGGGTGACGTCACGGTAACTGCGCCCATATTTTTATACAGTCTATGGTTTTTCCCGACAGGAAGCAGTGTGTTTTACCGGTATTTACATCGCGAGTCGCCGTGGCTCAGGTGTCCAAACCGTTATCTTTCTCTAACTTAAACCAAGTGGTTTTTATGCCTGAACCTAACCAGACCTTAACCACAGCATTGTCACACCATAAAACATCATTATATTATAAAACATGTCATGTGTGTCATTTGTCTGGTCCCCATCCGTCCTCTAGAGGGCGCCAAAAACACTCATACAAGTCATTTCCACTGCAGCTTAACAGAGAAACAGAAATTTGATGCTAAAAAGACTGTAAATGTGTCAGATATCCACTTGATATGACTAACTCAGACTGCTGAAGCCTCATATAAGCTTCACATCAACTTTTAAATGACATTGAAAGCACATTTGAAGGATCTTTTAATATCCAGTATGAACAGGAGGAATGATTACTGCAAGGAAAACCTCTTTCACTGCTCATATGAACACCTGACTGCTGGTTTTAAGACACAGTGGAAAAATTGTGAACCCGTCCTTTAACTGAACCGGCTGCTTCACGGGTTTCACACTGTAGGAATTCTGCTTTTCCCATCAAAAGACTTTTTTATAGATGTAAGTTGACTGCCAAAGCGGCCGGCGTAGGGAGGAAACACTGATGAGAACGGACAACGTGAGCCGACGTCATCTCGTTGGGAAAGTTTTTAAAAAAACGTTGCAAATAAAGCGTTAAAGAGCAGGTTGAAGCCCTGACTTTTGACTTGCAGGCACCTCAAGTTTTGGAACTTTGACCATGTTTAACATCCAACATCATAACAGGATATAAATAACAGAATAATTCACCTTTAAATTGTGATTTTGTTGAGTTTTATTATAGTTTTATGAGTGTAACCGCAGCGTTAAATATCTGTGCAGTGAACACTCGTCCTCCTCTGAGAGATGGACGGACCAGAAAGACTTCTGAAGAGTCCTCTTGACCTCTGCTCTCTATCTCAAGTGCTTCATTCCTCCGTCTGCTCTGATCCCTCGTTTTCTTTCCTTCCTCCTCACATTCCTTTACTTTCACACATTCCCTCGCTAATGTGTCTCATCTTTTTAATCTCCTTCATCATCGTCTTCCTTCTTTCTCTTCTTCTTCTTTCTACCTCTTGTCCCTTCTTCTTCTTCTCTTTTTTCTTTTTCTTATTTCTCCACCTTTCCTCTTCTTCTTCTTCCTCTTCTCTTTCTTCTTCTCTTCCTTTCTCTTCTCTCTTCTTCTTCTCTTTCTTCTTTCTTGACCTTTCTCCTCCGCTGTCTCTCTTATTTTTCATCTTCTTCTTTATCTTCTTTGGTCTCATGTGTAGTGCTTGTGAAGTGAGGCATTCTGGGTAACGCAGTTCAAATTGTGTCAGATTCATTAAAACATTAGAAGAACATTAGGTGAAGGATTATAAAGTATTCTGGTCTGTACTCGACTCAAACTGGTATCTGCTCACTTGTGCTGGTCTAAAAATAAGCTGGGCTGGTTTATGTTGATGAAACTGGTCTGTACTGGTTTGGATGGCCTCTGTTAGCGTCTGTAGGTTTGTTCTGGTCTTTGTTGGCTCACTGTGTGAGGCCGATGTGTGATGCAGAGATAGCTCTCTCTCCTCTCCCGATAAGCAGAGTGAAAGGAGGTTATCTGCTTCCCAGTGGAGCTACCATTAAACCCACTCCTCTCCTTCATCCTCTTCCTCCTCTCCACTTTACCTCCAACTCTTTCACCAGCTACAAAATGTCCGTCTCCCGTGTGAGTGAATGTATGTGCGTTCAGAGCCGCCGCCGCCCACAGACGCCCGCTCAGCGATCTGCATTTTACTGGTTTCCTGTGAATAAGCTGATGGTTTATCCCACTGCATCATCTTCACTTCCTCACCAGTACGCATGGCTTCACCTGAATGTTATTTTTACTTCTGCAACATGAGGAAAATCAGTTATTTACTTTGTGATTATGATATATGTTAGAATGAAGTGAATATTACAGGAAATTCAGGTTTTTACATACAATAAACAGATGGAAATGTCTGTTTTGTGGCTAATCTGCTGAATTAAATACCTGGAAAATGAATCACAAACATTTTTTTTAACTTTATTTTTAATACACCTTGACCTTCTTCTTCTACTGTACACAAAATGTTCTGCTGCTACTCCCCATGTCAGAGAAAGAGGATGAGGATATGTAACCACAAGGTCCCCGGTGTGAGTCGTTTGAGTCCAGATGGGGGTCCTCACATGTCCCCTGTTTATAAATCTGTAGCTGTTAGGGGCCCCTTTTGGTTCGGGGTCTCCAACCACTATTTGTGATACTTGTTATTAAAGGGACTCTGGTCCTTAGTTACATCAGACAGCAAGTGTCTTACAGATTAAATCTCTCGTCTGTCTCTTCATGACAGACACAATCTCTGAGTTGTAACCTGGATTTCCCCCGTTTTCCGTCTGGTTCAAGGAAAGTTCAGGTTTTGCCATTAATGTGTTCCTCTCTGTCTGAAGGTTACAGATCTGAGCTGGAAAACAGAGAGTAATGAGAGGAGAGAAAAGGCTTCTTTCTTTCTTCCTTCCTCCATCCATCTCTCTGCCTGGCAAATTGGAGCTTAACTTCATTAAAATGACTCAGTCTGATTGCATGAGAGCTGAGCTACGCTCCGTCAATGTGTTGTTGTCAGTGTCGAACGTTCCCAGGCGTCTGGACCGACAATCGGCCCATCTGTCCGCTCGCTCAGACACAGCGGCCATTCAGAAATGGATATGAGGGAATAATTGTGCTGTTTATCTGAGAATATCACATTTATCCTGGAGCCATTTGGCTGCTCGGCTCATGTGTCGGACAGTTTGTGTTGAAGGTTGTTGGATGCACTTGTGTTATTCTGAGAGGTGTTTTTAATATTTGAAAACGGTGAAAAATGTCAATCAGTGTTTCCCCAAAAGATGACGTCCTCAAATGTCTTGTTTGTCCACAACACAAAGATATTCAGTTTACTGTTAATTTGCTTCATATTATAATCGTTTGAAAGGTCTGAACCAGAGAATTTAGGCTTTTGTTTTTCTTAAGAAATGATTAATTGATAAGCAAAATATTTGCAGCTCTGTGTCGTCTGATCATTGTCTACTTTTTAAAATTGATACTTCATTCTTTCCTTCTCTATTGCAGTCTGTTCCACATGGTTCAGTAACAACTTTAGGTTTCTGCAGCTTTTTGATATTTAAAGGTCAACTGCATTTATTTGGCAGCATGTCGCAGTCTTTTAGCTGCAGGAGACGTTTCATTTACTGTTCAGGCTAAACGTCAGAAGAAGCTGGTCTGCATGATCTGGAGGGAAAAAAGCAGTGATGACAGAAATGAAAGCCGTCCTTATCCATGACGCTGTACTGGTGCAGGTCTTTAGAAATGAAACTGTCTCTAGTCAGAGTTGTTTTTCAGATGTCTGTGGATGATTGTGTTTGAAGTATGAAGCTTTATTTAAAGATTATTATTAAGTTATTGAATCCAAAATGCTTCCTTTCACTGAGGATGAACTCTAAATAACTGTAGCGTGTGTCCGCAGTGTATATTCACTACAACATGAGGTTATAATGACAAACAAAATCCATTTAGATTCAGCATCCTTGAAGAAAAGAATTGCATGTCTTACATGAATCGTACTTAACTCTGCTTCACAGTGGGGTTCTTAAGCCCTGAGCTGAAGGCTGAGATCTCTATACCAGTGTCAGAAGCCCTGTGGGGAAAATCCACTCACTGATGTTCAGGACAGTCATTGGATTTTGTTTGCCGCGGCCTCAGATGACCTCAGATGGCCCGAACATGTCACATGTCCATACTGTATGTCTCAAATGTCAAACTCTGCGTGACCTTTTTACATCATGTAAAAATAAAGAATTCTTCCTAGAATTCTGGTGCACGCTCTGTTAGAACAAACAAACACTTCCAAATAAAGATCTCGGGGATTTCCACTTTAAACCTTCAAAGTTTGTTCATCTGCATTTTCTGCAAAATAAAACTCAGCGGGCTGCAAACAGCAAGCGGGTCTGTGTCTCATTCATCTGTGTCCTCCACCCGTCTGTCGGTGCAGAGGGAGGAGAGGCTGTTTGTTTGAACAGGAGGAGAGCAGCCAGGCGGGGAGGCTGCTTTTGGCTGCAGGCTTCGGTTGCGTAATCGCAGGAAAGCAGTGGGAGAGTTCAGACTGGGAGGGAGGGGAGGGGAGGGGAGGGGGGATGAAGAGGAGGTGGTCAGTTTCAAGTTTAAACTGTGTAGTGAAACCGCCTGTAATGTGTGTCGACTGTGTTCTTGTGACTTTTCTGTTTCTCTAAATGATCCGGGATTTGAGGCAATAAATCCCGGCTGAACGGGGAAATGAAGCGCGGCAGCGTGTGGTTAAAGCAGAGTGTCCTCTCCTCCGCAGAGCTCTGCCTGCTGCACAACCACTGATGTATCAATCGTGTCTCTCTCTCAGGAAAAAAGTCACACTTGGATTCACTGGATAATGAGAATCAAGATTTCTTTTCACTTTATTAGTTTATTAGAGCTGCAAATCAATCAGTCAGACAGAAAATGAATCAGCAACTATTTTGATAAGCTATTAATTGTTTCATAAATTCCAAGAAGTTTTTTCTCACGTTAGATTTATTTACATCCATGTCCTGCCCTCTCTTCATGTGCACAGTTTGTCAAGTGGAACAATGCACACGTGTTATTTGTTGGTGCATTTTAGGAAGAAATCAGGAGCGTTTGTTTTGATGTAAACAATCTCCCTGCAAATAAAAATGCAACCAAATTGAAGTTGCCTGAATGAAGAGGCGCTAGCTCTCTGTAATCAGCCTGTAATCTTGTTATCAGTGTTTATGGATGGAAACTGAATACTTCAGATTCTTTCTTGCATGTCTGTTAAAATAAAATGACAGTTTTGTGTACGTTAAAATAAACTTTTACAGATTCCACAGATTCTCAGCAACACATTTGATAAACTGTAGATAATCTGTAGATAAACTGCAGCTTCCAGGAGGCTGGTAAGATAATGTCGGTATGTAATGGATCAGTGTTTTGTAAATAAAAAGGAGGAAATGTTTCTCACATGGACTATTTGTTAGAGATGTCCTGTTTATGTCTCTGTAATGGGTACAGTGATAAGACGTATTAGATTAACGTTATTATTATTATCCCAGAGGGAAATTTGTGTGTGAGATATTCAATTTAAAAAGTCAGTGGATCACTACAGTTATTGTGTAGTATATGATATAGACACTTTTTAAGTTACTTTTAAAGATTTTCCCAGTTTTTAGTTGCTTTCTATTTCTAATTCTTCATTATGATGTTAAAATGCAGCTCGGCCAATCACCATTTTAGCAAAAGGAACATACATCCATTGTTGTGAGTTGCCTAGCAACAGTGTTCCCAAAACTTAAACATACTTACAAAAAAAAAAGATTTTGTATGCGACTCTCCATGTCAAAAACATGACCTCATGGCTTCCATTTGAAGGCATACACAAAAGCTGTGACCGCAGAGTTTCCTGTAAAATGTCAGAAACATGAAATAATGGATTGTAGTGAGCGAGTGATTTCACAAACAGCTCTGTGTGTGTTTTCACATTCAGACAGATACTCTCTCTATCTCGCCCACATCCTCCCACTCTGTCACCTCATCCATCTACTGTAACACACACACACACAGTCCCAATGTGTTCCTTCTTTCTGTATAAACATGTAGAGGTCTCATTAGCAACTGATGTTTGTATAAAAACCTTGAAGCACTTCAGCTTCAGACACAGAAATGATCTCGGTAGTTTTCAACTTGACCGAACACTACAGAGTCGTCTACATATAAACTTACCTGTATACTGAGAAAATAATTTTAGACACAACCTTAGTGACTGCAGTTGGCAAATGTTGCTGCCATCAAAGTGACAAAAGAGAGACCTGAGCTGGACGATTCTCCCGTGACACTGACTGAGTGCAATGCTGTCATAAAAATATGCGCCGCTATCTCTGTATTTAAATGATATCATGTCTCCCTCGTCTCCCTCCACTCTCTGTGATGGTTATCTCCTCGTCTCCCTCCCCTTTCTGTGACAGTTGTCTCCTTGTCTCCCTCCCCTCACTGTGAGGGTCGTCTCCTCGTCTCCCTCCCCTCTCTGTGACGGTAGTCTCCCGGGCTCCCTCCCCTCGCTGTGACGGTCGTCTCCCTCCACTCTCTGTGACAGTCGTCTCCCTGTCTTCCTCCCCTCTACATGAGGGTCGTCTCCTTGTCTCCCTCCACTCTCTGTGACGGTCGTCTCTCTGTCTTCCTCTCCTCTCTGTGAGGGTCGTCTCCTTGTCTCCCTCCACTCTCTGTGACGGTTGTCTCTCTGTCTTCCTCCTCTCTCTGTGAGGGTCGTCTCCTTGTCTCCCTCCACTCTCTGTGACGGTCGTCTCCCGGGCTTCCTCCCCTCGCTGTGACGGTTGTCTCCCTCCACTTTCTGTGAGGGTCGTCTCCCCGTCTTCCTCCCCTCTCTGTGACGGTCGTCTCCCCGTCTCCCTCCCCTCTCTGTGAGGGTCGTCTCCCGGTCTCCCTCCCCTCTCTGTGACGGTCGTCTCCCTCCACTCTCTGTGGCAGTCGTCTCCTCATCTCCCTCCCCTCTCTGTGACAGTCGTCCCCCCGTCCCCCTCCCCTCTCTGTGAAGGTCGATTTTTCATTCCACCTTTGAGTAAAGCCATTCAGAATGACTACAAACACATTTGGTTTCCAGCGTGGTCAGACAGCATGTCGTAAGAACCTGAACGGCCATAAATCAGCATAAGCAGCTGCCAGCAGGTGTTCTGGCTCCTTGCAGGAAACAGAAAGCTTGTTTTCCTTTTCCACTGCAGCACAACTGAACTGTTTCAGAAATAGTTCTGACCAGTGAGCCATTGTTGGATGATTACTTACTTTTCCATTGCACCAAAAACATACCGAACCATGACCCCAAAACTGAGGTACATACTGAACCGTGAATTTTGTGCACAGCGCTACTTCCTAATGACTTTGATTTTGCTTAATGAGCAACAGGGTCTATCTGTATGGATTAACCCATACACAGGGTTGAATGGGTTGTCATTCAGGAAACTGATTGATTCAATCTTTGATTGAAGTTGATTGTATCAGCCTTACTTGTTGGACGTTTGTCACCTCACCACTACAGTAGCTCCAGTCAGCTGCTCCAAGCACAGAGAGTATGTGTGGTTTGTGTTCATTGTGATTATTATGTCCAAAGTGAAATTTCAGCAGCAACGGTTATCATTTAGCAGCACAGCTGGTGAAGGCATATAGAGGAAACACTGCAATAAAAATATATGAGTGCAGCAGGTAGCAGATGGGGAGAGATTTTAAACAGAGCAGTCAGATGAGTCCCTGCAGGTGGAAAACTAAAACTGTTACGCAACACTTGCTGATTTCTTTCTTCCTCTGATCCGTTCTGCCTCTTTTCTTTCTACCCTCGCTCCCTCTCAGACTGTTCTGTCAGCGTGAAACACAGCTCTGCTCTACCTCACCACCTTCGTGTTTGTGTCTGTGTGTGTCTTCAGATACATCACACACACTGCAGTGTTATGAGACATGAGTGGAAGTCATCACTGGGTTTTATGGGCCACCATAAGCTAACTGTGTGCGTGTGTGTGTGTGAGTGGTCTGAGGCTGATGCAACACTATGACATCTCCATTTCCTGGTTGAACAAAGGACACACATACACGCACAGAGCACTCAGGACCCTCATTGATAATTAATAGATGGTATGGCAGTGTGTGTGTGTGTGTGTATGTGTGTGTGTGTGTTCCTGATAAGTGCTAAGTGCCTCCTGAGCTGTATCTACATGATGGAATGTATGTTGCCTGTGTGTGTTTTAACGGTAAAGGTCTTAACAGAAACAGTGTGTTGGACTTAAATAATGTGTATTGTGTGTGTGTGTGTGTGTGTGTGTGTGTGTGTGTATGTGTGTGAACATGCAGCACACACCCATGAACACACTAACATGAGCAGATGATTAATTCATGGTGAAGTTATGAAATATGGATCCACAAAAATATTCGACACGCTGAACAACTCTGAACGCAGCCTTCATGTTCTCTGCTGCTGCCTTCACTGCATCCACAAAGAATTCGAAAAACTCACTTCAAATTGAAAAGTTATTGTTAAATACAAAAAAATATACGTACATACTGTCAAATGACTGTACAAACTGATAAAATATCAAATATAAAGGAATATATGAAAGGAACAAAATTATTATGAATTAAACGATTATTTTTTCAGTTTAATTCATGAAAATCTGAAACTTTAAGATATTCAGTTTACAATTATATAAAAACATCATATTGGAGAAGATACAAATACAGAATGATTGACATTTTTTCTTGATAAATGATCAAAACAATTAATTGGTTAACGTTTTTATACACTGACTAATCGATTAGTTGTGTAATTGTGTTAGTGCTAGAGCAAAGATAACATTTAAAGACATACAAATCAACAAAAGACAGTAGAAAGTAGAAGATTAAGCATAATTTAAGTAGAGGTGCAACAATTAATCAACTAGTCAACTGACAGAAAATTAATCTGTAACTATTTTTATAATCAAATAATAATTTTGGTCATTTTTTAAGCAAAAATACCAAAAATGTGTTGGTTCCAGCTTCTATAATGTGAAGATTTGCTGCTTTTCTTTGTCATATGTGATAGAAAACTAAAGATCTTTGAGGGCTGTGGAAACTATAACGGCCATTTTTTTTTACTATTTTCTGACATTTTATAGATCAAACAAAAATAATAATTGCAGCCCTACAATAAAGTCAGTTGTTCAGATTCAAGTTTATTTTATTTTCATGATTTTTTCTTCTATAAACTTAATATTTTCTGCCAGTCAAATGAGATGAGAAGTTGAGATATTCTTCTTTAATGTGTTTGAATTTCTCTCCACTTCTCCACAGCTTATAGGACAGAATAGTGTTTTTGAATTAGAACATTGAAGCTTTATTATAATTTAAAGATTTAAAGGAGTTTGGGATGTAAATATCTGTCACTTTCAATTTTTTTGTCCTCTTTCATCAACTGTTACTGTAGTTACATATTTTTTATTATCTTACATCCATTTTGTTTGTTTTTGTTTCTATGATGAGTCAAAATGTGCATTCTGCTGTATAATTCATTTTCAGTTCATCTTCATTCATTTGTGTGTATTTGCACCACAACAGAACATCAGATATTGATTGTTATTAGCGGTTTCTTTCAGTCAGGTTCTCTCTGGGTTCTTTGTCTTAGTCGAATCTCTGCTCTGAAGAAAACATCCCGCCTGACTGAGTAAATGTGACCACATGACTTATTGATGGCGAGCAGCCACTCTCATCTGACTGCTGGTAGATATATATATTTATACTGATACTGTAAAAACTTAAAAATGTGACGATTCTCAGGCAAATTCTGAAGCCTCCTTTTTTTTTTTCTCTCTGATTTCTAAGTGGATTTATGGAGGTTTATTGGCGATGCAGATAATGAAATCCTCAGATGACATCAGTATGTGTTTCATGTCTGGGGCTTTAGCTTTGGTTTGTCTTGGCTCGGTTCAGCTCAGGTTAGTTTGAAGCTCTTAGAGGAGAACAAACAAAGGAGCGTGCACAGAGAGGCGTCTGCAAACTTCTCATAGAAAATCAAAGTGACAGAAACATAAAAGAGCAACAGAATAATAGAAACAGTCTTCATCCATCACTAAAGCAACCAAACACACGCAGAACCCAATTTTTTTTTTGGCCAATATTGATTTTGGAGAGTTTAAAGGGCGGGTTCATAAATTTTCATCAACTGTCTTCAAACAGCCAATATGAACATTGAGATGTTTTTCTTGCTGTAATCATTCCTCCTGTTCATACTGATCATTAGAAGATCCCTTCATAATGACCTTACAATGGAAGTGAGGAAGGACAAATACCACAGTCCTCCTTCTGTGCAAAAATGTACTTAAAAGTTTATCTGAAGCTAATATGAAGCTTCAGCGTCCAAATGAGTCAAATCAAGTAGATATCTTTCAACGTTACAGTCTTTTTAGTGCCAAAGTCCCTCTTTTTGTTACTATACTTCCACCATTGTAATCATTTTAAACCCTAAAAGCTGTTCAAGTGTAAACTGGACTCTGCTGCCGTCCCCAGAGAGAGGTTCAGCCATAAACTAACATATCCCAGAATGCCTCATTAGGGCGACATTTCCCAGACTGCACTGGGAGGTGAGAGTAACTCAGAGGTCAGAGGTCAATGAGCTGCTGCTGGGGGGTGGATAGTTCTGTCAGCACGCACACACACATTACACAATAGCAATTAATTACGTACAGTTCACGTACAGAGTCCAGTCCTAATGAGGCAAAACGTCATTTCTCACGTCATGGTTAAGGTTGAATGGAGGTTAGGTGAAGGTTTAGTTAAGGTTAGGGAGAGGCTGTCCACAATGAAAGGAAGTCAGTGCAGTGTTCTAACAAGTATATCTGTGCAAACCCTGTGTGTGTGTGTGTGTGTGTGTGTGTGTGTGTATGAGGCTGCGAGACTGATTGCAGTTATAAAACAGCTTTTGGGTGTGGCGGCCATGTTGGACGTCCTCCGATGTTGGAACAGCTGATTGGATTCTGGCTTATACAGGAAGTGAAGTGAGATATTGAGAGCAGCAGGATGATACAGCCAAAAGTAAATATTGTGAAAATTCTCTCAGCATCATCCAGACACAATAATTATTCTTAAGCATATGTAAAAATATGAACTTGTTTTTTATTTCAGAATTTACAATAAACCCCTTGAGATGTCTTTAACATCTTATTAAATTACCAAGTATAATATTTTCAAAAAATGATCTCTTCTTGCACTGACAGATTTAGTTCAATACAACTTATTATTCATACAGATATGAGAGTTGTAAACAACAAAATGTTTCCATGTGAGAGTTTAATCACAGCATGAACGATAACATCAGACTGTTTAGTTGTTACTATGGCAACAACAACTCTTCATACTTATAATACAGCTATAACATCACTGTCACACCCAATGTAATAAAATGACATCAGGAATGACATCATATTAATATCAGCTGGCATTTAGGAGAATAGTTTAAATTTAATGTATCAGTATAAACATCTTGAACTACAGAAACAGTCTGGTTCTACGGTGGTGTTACCGAGTGGAGCTTCTTCCCTCACAAATGGTCTTTGGTCGAGTACAGACCCACAAACTCTCACAGAATGAAGGTTAATTAGTGACAGCTGATGATCTGCTGCTGTCGACGTTTGTCATTTTAATCGTCCAGCTGTTTGCTGAATATTTTGTACTCTGCTGCTGTTTGCCAACCTGGACGCCGACCAGGACGCCAACAAGGACGTCAGTATTCAGAGTCAATTGTGTGTGAAATCATTTTTCACAATCACACGCTGATGTTGACTCTCACCTGCGGTGAAATGTTGCTCTGTGGAGGCAGTTTGTCGTAAAAGAGAACAGCCACTGACTTTTTGACAGACCTCTTGAGATATCAGCGTGAGTCAGTCCACTTCCAGATGTGGTCTAAAGATCAGATCTCACTCTAATTGCAGTGTGTTTTTCTGCATTTACACCTGCAGTAACATCTTTTTCTTTTTTTATTTTACCAGAGAAGATATTTAGATACAGATTATTACCAGGTGGAGGTTTAGGTCTCAGTTTCTCTCTCTCTCTCTGTCTGTTTCATTCACTCGCCCTCTCTCTTCATCCCGGCCAGCTCTGGAAGCATGATCTCATCCCCTCCGACTGCTGACACATTCCTCTGCTTTCAGCCTTTTATTCCCTCACTCTTTGTCATTGTGTGTGTGTGTGTGTGTGTGTGTGTGTGTGTGTGTGTGTTGGATATTCTCTCACATGACGGAGCAGAGAGGCCCCGGAAACTGACTGAATGGTTTCAGCTCATCCAGCTTAAGACCTGGATAGTATCAGATTTGTGTGTGTGTGTGTGTGTGTGTGTGTGTGTGTGTGTGTTAACCTTTTCCACATTTATTCCTGATCAGAATAACAACTAAGTAATTTTTCAAGCAGTAATGCCAAATATTTGCTTGTTCCAGCATCTGGATTGTGAAGATTTGCAGCTTTTCTTTGTTTTGTGATCATTATGTGATCTTTAGGTTTTAGATTGTTGGTTTTGGACCAGAGATTGGAAACAATTAATCAATTAATCAAGAAGATAATCTGTAATGAAAGTAATCATTGGTTGCAGGTTTAGCAGCTACACAATGTTATTGTAACATTAAGATCTTTTACAGTCCAGTCTTGTAACCCAAACGATCAGATTCTAGAGCAGACTTTTATTTCTGTGTCATTATCGACTCTCCTGATTGATTGATTGGCGCCGTGGGCGTGTGCAGTGTGTATCGTCACTCTGATATTGACGAGGCAGCTAGCTGTTGATTGTGTTTCTGCTTCGCTGTTTGTCCTCTGATGGAAGGACGGAGCAGAATCTCAGACAGCTGCAGGATTCCTGTCTGCTGCAGCTGCGGATACTTCAAAACATGCTGATATTTAACAAATAAATAAGTGGTGGTCTAAAGGTTAGAGAAGTGAGCTTGTGACTGCAGAATAAATCTGGGTGGGTAAAGTGGCCTGGTTGACCCTTAACTCCAACCACTCCAGCAGTGGAGCTGCTCAGTGGCAGCAGATCAGACTGTGGTTGTACTGGGAAGCTTCCAGGTAAATAACTGTGTGAATGTGAACAGGGCGTTCCTGAAAAAGAGAGCACTGCTCTCAGAGAAACTCCCCTGAATAAATAAAGGTTAAAAAATAATTACTAGTAAGTATATTTACTTGCCATCTTGAGTATCTGCAGCTGTATAAAACAGAATTTTTAGATCTGTTGCAAAAAGTGGATTAGAAGAGTTTTCAAAGCTGCAGTGGAAATCTTTCCATTTTCTTCTTCATATTACTTCTTCTTCTTCTTAATTATTTAATTTTTGTACCAGTTTTTCTGTCTCCAAAAAAAAGCAAAACTTTATAAAGTTGTTTCAGGTCTAAAAAGCTCTAAGAAGAAGTTTCTTCCCATTTTTCCCCCCACAGAAATAGAAATGCTGCAACTAATGATAATTTTCAATATTGATCAAACTGTCAGGTATTTTCTCGATTAACTGATTAGTTGTTTGGTCCATAAAATGTGCTAAAGTCCAAGATGACGTCCTCAAATGTCTTAATTTGTCCAAAAATATTCAGTTTACTGTCATAGAGACTAAAGAAACCAGAAAATATTCACATTTAAGAAGCTGGAATCAGAGAATTTGGAAATTTTCTTCTTTAAAAAATGACTTAAAAATAATAAATCAATTATCAAAATAGCTGGCAATTAATTTAATAGTTGGCAACTAATCGATTAATTGTTGCAGCTGTAGATTAGATATGTCTCTGTATTATTTTGGTGTGTTGTTAGGTACAGTATACTTTCACTGCAACTTCTTAGAGCTAGTTTATACCCTCCTTCGTGCTTCTGTTGACCTTCGACCCCTCTGGTTAGACAGACGTGTGTGAGTTCTGCAGCAGAGGCAGCAGCACTGTGTCTGGAAAACGTTCGTCACGCAGGTTCTGAGAGTTTTAAAGAAGGCAGATGAGATTAAATCTGCTCTTTTATGTGTGTGACTGTAAACATCTAAAAATGTTAAAGACACATTTTAAATTTCAAAGACTTTTACGTTGTTTTTTTTCTTCTACTTTTCTCTCATAGATGAGAAACAAACACAGTGCAGCCTTCTGACAAGAGGAGAGAGCTCGGGGGCATTTCTCGTCTGTTGTTGGTCCATTTGTCCATTGATTGATCAGCGTGACCATAGCAACCACTAACCGCATTACCAGTTAACCTCTGATAACCTAATTAAACCAAGCAGAGAAGTTAACTGTCCTGCAGACCTTATTACACTGTCAGAGACGGTTTGCTGGGAGAATTTCAGCTTCTGTTTCATATTTATGTTGTTTAATATTTGCTGTAAAAGAGAATTAGCTTTTTTTTCTTACTTTTAGTGACCAAAAAGTGACAAAACGAGACAGAACAGGGCTTAAATTTGTCCTGCAGTCTTTCTGATGTTACTTCAGTAAAAGGTTTAGTATATTTCCTCCACTGATGTACAGCAGAGTCTGGTAGCCGTCAGCTGAAGTGTGTAAATGTAAATCTTCCTGCTGCTGTGGCTCCGTCATAATTACACAGGAAGCGACTCTTTTGTCTCTTTGTGATTCGCCCACAGACGCTGATCATGTGTGGGTTTGTCTTTCTCATAACAAAGCAGATGCAGGAAGATAAACGCGTCTGTCTGTCATGTTAACAGCCGCTGTCAGCACGCAGGATTTCAACAGGAGAAACGAAAAACTCTCACAAACCTGCCGCTCACGCTGTAGACCGAAGGTCAAAGGGTCAAAAGACTTGAAACTTTATTAAAGGTGTCGTAGTTCATAGTGTTTAGAGAGTTTTACAAACCACAGCAGGCTCACAGTGTGCTTATTAACCTGGCTGTCGCTAACACGGCTAACATGATGTCACTGATGTTTGCTGACAAGACCCGGACGATGTGATTGGTCCAAACAGGGAGCAGTTGCAACCTGACAAAGAGGAAGAGCCAGTAAGATAGACTGTTAAAGGACAGTCATGTCTGTCAATAATCAGGTGATTATTAATAATCATAATAATTACTCATCCTGTTCTTACTGGCTGTTAGTGGAAGTCAAGATGCAGCTTTTTAGTTCCTTTAACTGCAGCTCAGTGACAAATAGGTCTGTCCAACAAACTTTAACTAAAAAGCAATTTGTTCAAATTAATTCGAACACAACCAACATACTGTAATGTGTCTTATATAATTTACTGTGACTGTGACTAGATTTTCAATTGGAACAAGTCATTACAGTTCAAATATGTAATTTCCCCCTTATGTTGGAATGAAAGTTTGAATTTCAAATGAAGTGATAGCACTTGGAAGAAACACTGTGTGAGCAATCAAAGATAAAAGCTTGTACTTAAAAGCCTTTGAGAGTGTTGCTCAGATTATTATTGTGGTTGTTTGACCTCTTTTGCATAAAATCTCCTCAATAACTTCAAACTGTTTCTTTCATAAAGTGATTTAATCTTTCTTTGAGCATCAGAGTGACGAGTTTATTCCAGTCAGACATGTTTGATCTGGTGCTGCTGTCTGCTGGTCTGACTTCTGTCTCGTTCCAAGTGTTACAGAAACGTTTCATTCTTACATAAAAGTGACATTTACTCAGACATGACAGCGACGTGTTTAGTGTCCATCAGGTTAACGTAAAGATGTGCATGTTCTAGACTTTAGATGATTATTTTCAGGGGTGTCGATGCTGTTCTGACTCATGTTGCAGAAACGTTTTCATGACAAAAACTCGAGAGTTAACATCTGCACTGCGACAGAAAAGACAGAAAAAGCAGTTTCGGTGTCTGCTCTTTCTTTTTTGTGTTACTTCCTGTTCTCTCCTCTTCAGACCTGCACACACACACACACACACACACACACACTCTGCCGCCGGCGTTGGACGGCTGCGTCTTGAGCTGCTGCCCGCTGACGTTGAGCCTCTGTGTCTGATGCTGTTTGAGTCGGATGGTGTCGGGTCAGATAACTGCTGCTGCCCTACATGGTTCTGTGTGGCCTATTTAAGACTGCAGAGAGGAGAACGTGATGGATGACTTCCTCATCCAACACACACACACACACACACACACACACACACACACACATGTCCTAAATATATATTATACACCTGTGTGTGTGTGTGAAGTACACTCTAGTTAAGGTTGAAGTGAACTTGGGAAGAATTGTGTCTTTTATTGTTCTGTAGGTTTAAATCATAGATGTACTCAGAGCTGCAGCAATTAGTCGATTAATTGATCAATCAATCAACTGTTAATTAATTGCTTTAGTCTTTTTTTAACCAAATATATATTTTTAACCAAAAATGCCCCAAAAAAAGGTCTGACGTTATTAGTTTTGAACTGTTAAGTGAACAAAACAAGACTTTGGGATCTAGGATGCTGTGATAAACAATTTATTGATTTATCGAGAAAATAATTGGCAGATTGATCGATATAGAGTCGTTTGGTTTATAAAATGTTGATCAGTGTTTCCCAACATGACATCCTCAAATGTTTTGTTTTGTCCACAACTCAAAAATATTCAGTTTATTATCATAAAGGATTAAAGAAACCAGAAAATATTCACATTTGAGAAGCTGGAATCAGAGAATTGAGCTTATTTTTCTTAAAAATGACTCAAAATGATTAATTGATTATCAAAATAGTTGGTGATTAATTTAATTGTTAAATGGACTCATTGATAAATGGACTGATCATTGCAGCTCTAAATAAATGGACTTTAATAAAAGTATGAAGTGGTCAGAAGGAAATATTGATGTGTTTGGTTAGTGATTAGTAATCAGCACCAGGTTTGATTGATTATTGTAAATGTCAGAACTTCCTGGTTGCAGGTAAATAAATATTACTTTAACAGGAAGTTTCATTTACAGTAAGAATGTTCTTGTAGTACAGAAACATTAGTTGGTTACAGCTCAGTTTGTTGAGGGTAAAAAACAGGCAAACATAAGAGATTTTCTATATTTTTAAGTTGATTTGAATCTTTTATGTTTGCGTTTTTGTTCTGAAAATGAATCTCAGGTGTTTTTTAATCAGTAAATCCACCTGAGGACGAGTCTGTTTGATTTAATCCTGACAAGCAGAGAGGCTGCGGTGAAGCGCCTGTTGTACGGTGAACGGAGAGGTCGAGGTGAGAGCTGCGGCCTGTGTGGGAGTTTAAAACGCCACTCGGCACTCTGCAGGGTTTCAGTTGCCATGGTGAACAATTGATACTTGAATCACATTGTAAAGATCGCTAAAAATACAGAGAACTGAAGGCTCATCCGTCTGTGTGTTTTCTTTCCCATCTGCACGTCCATCCATCTCCTTCACTGACTGAACATCCTGCTGCTTGCTTTCATGTCTTTATTTAATACAGTTTTCCAAATTGGATTTTCAAGTTATTTGTAGAACTGTGAAGTAATTGAATCCGTCTCTGTTCTCCTCAGCTCCGAGGTGACGTTACTGTACGCAGGGTTTAACCGTTTGGAGACATTTCTACTGTAGTTCTCTTTAGTTTTACTCTGTTTGTTGTTCACACACGTCAATGATCAGCTGATGGATTTAATGCATCTTTCCTTTTATTCGTTCTTGTCTTTGTTTTCTTTCCTCATCTTTTCGTCCTTCAGCTGAACTGTATTTGAGTTTATTTCATGTAGAATTCAGGACTTTTAACTTGTAGTTAAGTATTTTTATATGGTTTTATTGATAGTTATACTGAAGTAAAGGAGTCGAGTAATTGTTCTGGATTAATTAACACTTTATTCTTCATCCTCAGCTCAGCTAATAAATACAAAACTAAGACTGTAAATAGAAGAACGTTGTTGTTTTTCCCCTTTTTATTCCAGTTATGTGACAGTTTGTAGCTTGTTTTCATTGTAGTAGCTTAAATTTACATAAAAAGCAACTTTACAACAAACTTTACTCTCATTTGGAGCAAAGTTTGAGGAGGAAGTTGACGATTAAGGCGGTTAATTGGTCGACTCATGACCGCAGAACATTTAACAGGTGGATTTGTTTATTTCTCTCTTTTCCTCCAGATGTTCAGTGTTTATATCTCGGCTTCGTGCTGACGCATCTCTTCAAGCGTCCTCGCTGTAAACTCGTCTCTGTCCTTTTTGCTTCGGCCTCTGTAAAAAAAAGTTTTTTTTTCTTCTCTCAGAAGCTCCAGCCGGGAGTCTTTTTCTTCTTCTTTTGTGCCGCTGTCGGCAGCTTGACGAGCGGGCTCCGCCACAATGCATGGTGGGACAGCGGTCGCCATGGAGATGTGTGGTTTTGACTTAATAATGCCCGTCTTGAGAAAAAAAGAAAGAAAAGATCATTTACTACAGAAAATAAGGGTTGAGTGTTTGTGAGACTCTTTCTGAGATTCTCTCCTTAAAGTAACTGTTGATATTTATTAAAATACTTTAATGTAAAGAAAATGATTTTTATTCCTTTTATCTTCTTCTGTGTGTTTGTAAAACATGAATTATGAATATTTCTACTGGATTTCATGTTAATCCATCCAGTATTTGGACCAACAGTCTTATTATTGAACAATATGATTATACTAATAGACAATAAACAATAATTATCACCTTATTACTGATTATTACAGCAATAAAACCAAATACATATAAACAAATATAGACAAATAAACTTAATAAACTGTGAGTGACAGAATGAGAGAAACAGGAAACAGTGAGACGTAGCACTCAACAGTGTTCATCAGAGGGATGAACGCTGGCGGAGCTGATTGTAGCAGAGGATGCTGGGAGGTGAGAGACGTGGGAGGAAGGACGTGGGCGAGAGACAGAGAGGAAGAGGAGGAGGTGGAAAAAAAAATCATCTCATCTGATGGTGGAAAAGATGTTTGAGAAAGAAATAAAAAAGCAAACAGAATGTGCTGCTGCTTTATGTTTCTCAGAGCTGGATGTGGGTGTTTTTTAACAGAGAATGAAAAGACCCAGTCAGGTTGCATTATGGGAAATGTAGGCTCAAGTGTCAACGACCTCTTGTGAGTCACTCAACGTTATGGAAGTGAAATATTAAATCACTGGACATTATTTATTAAAGTAGAGCTGCAACAATTAGTCGATTTATCGATTAGTTGATGGACAGAAAATTGATCGGCAGCTGTTTTGATCCCTTTTAGTCATTTTATAAGAAAAAAAAAGTCAAAATTCTCTGTTTCTAACCTCTTAAATGAATACAACACTAATGAAGATTTTCTAGTTTCTTCAGTCTTCAGTGATAATAAACTGAGTATCTTTAATTTGACAAAACAAGAACATTTTTTGACATTTTTATACACTAATCGATCATCCGTTAATTCATACAGTGGTGAACAGACGTCTGCAGTGTGATGAGAGTCTTCTACGTCTTTCTACGACTTTCTCAACATTATCTCCTCTTCTATCAGACGTTTGCAGGAGAAAATAAACCATCACTGCCGTCGTTGTAGCTCGGATTATAAATCCAGATTTAGTTTTATATTTTCTTTCTCTTCTTTACATGTCCATCTGTCATCTTGTCATATCTCTCTCTCTATTTCTGTCCTTCCTGTCCTCAGCCAGAATCATTACTGTCTTATCTCTCTCTCTCTCTCTCTCTCTCTCTCTCTCTCTCTCTCTCTCTCTCTCTCTCTCTCTCCAGCTATAAATATCCTCCTGAGGAGTCACAGATCTTCTGGCTTGTACCACACTGACAGAGTAACTGGTCATTTGTCTCTCTCTCTCTCTCTCTCTCTCTCTCTCTCTCTCTCTCCTCCTGTCCCTTCTCAATCCATGCTCTCTCGCCCCTTCGTCTGTGGATGACATCATTACTTTCAGGTCGTCTCAAACTGCTGCATCTGTGTCAGAGCGTCTGTATGTTCAGACTCTGCTGCGGCCGTCAGGATATGAATCACATGATATGTTTTATTTTATCAAACAACCTGCAGCTCTACGGTGTTTTTGTTTTTTAGCCTCGTTTAGCTAGTTTTGGTTCCTGCAGCAGCATCAGGCAGCTGTTTTCTCATAAACCCACTTTGGCTGCAACAAACAATTATTTTCAATTAATCTGCTGATTATTTTCCTCGTTAATCAATGAATTGTTTAGTCTATGAAATGTTACGTTCACTGGGGCGTCTTCAGTTTGTTCAAAACCTTCAGATGTTCAGTTCACATCGATAACAAAGAAAAAGTGAAATTTGTCACATTTGAGAAGCTGGAACCAGAGAATATTTGGTATTTTTGCCTGAAAATGATGAAAGATTAAAGATTAAAGATTAAAATCCACTGAACAGAACAAACAGCAAACAATCAGTTCAGTTCAGATCTTCATCGTCCCATAACAGCAAAACTTCTTTTTTACAGCAAAGTGTCTAAATAACAAGAACATGATGAAAAGTGCTGATGTGATGCATGTAAGTCAGAATAAAATAAATGAAACACTAACTAAACACTAAACACTAACAGAAGAATAAATATAAGAAAAATAAAAGTTGTGAGGAACCAAGAAGCAGTTTTTAATCTGTTTTATAGAATTAAAAGCACATTTTGCTCATGAGATAAATGAAAACTTGAAGCTGTTGATCATGTTTGTTCCAGATGTGGAAGCAGACAGATGTTTGTTAGCATGTTGTGCTTTCAGCTTGTTGTTAATTTATCATCATTTTAACGAGCAAAAGCATCATAAAAACTGACAGTTTGCTGTTTTTTTTTCTCTGTTTCTGCATCTTATTCATAGATTTCATATTATAAAGGACATTTTTATAGATGAAATGATTAACTGATTAATTATTAAAATGATAGATGAACTGATAACGACAATAGCTGCAGCTCTAATAGAAAACATATTGTTATACAGGAAAGAACTGAAAACCTTCCTCTCTCTCTCTCTCTCTCTCTCTCTGTCTCTCTCTTTCTTCCTCTCCCCCTCTCTCTCTCTCTCTCTCTCTGTCTCTCTCACTCTTCCTCTCTCTCTCTCTCTCACTCTTCCTCTCTCTCTCTCTTCCTCTCTCTCTGTCTCTCTCTCTCTCTCACTCTTCCTCTCTCTCTCTCTTCCTCTCTCTCTCTCTCACTCTTCCTCTCTCTCTCTCTTCCTTTCTCTCTCTGTCTCTCTCTCTCTCTCTCACTCTTCCTCTCTCTCTCTCTCTTCCTTTCTCTCTCTCTCTCTCTCACTCTTCCTCTCTCTCTCTCTTCCTTTCTCTCTCTCTGCCTTTCTCTCTCTCTCTCTCTGTGGCTGTGTTGGTGTTGAATCTCTCTCGCCCTCCTCGCTCGTCTCGCTGTCCTGCAGTGACACACTTTCTAAAACTCTGTGTGTGTTGTCATGACTCCGTGGCTGGCGTGTGTGTGTGTGTGTGTGTGTGTGTGTGTGTGTGTGTGTGTGTGTGTGCTTTATATCGTTTCTGCATGAGTGCACATTGTGTTAGCTTCACTCTGGCAACACACACACACACACACACACACACACACACTGTCAGGGTCCCAGTGGCAGCGTATTTTTAGCGTAGCAACACAAGCTGCTTCAGCCTGACTGGTTGTTGAGCTGCAAGTGGGTGGCAGCACACACACACACACACACACACACACACACACAGTATCAGTGTGTATCAGAGTTTCGGCTCTGCAGAATAATCTGATTGGTGGAGGTAAACGTCAGTGGGCGGCGCCAGAGGAAACACGGTGATGCGATGCAGAAACAATTCCAGGCAGAGACTCTTCAGTGTTGTTTTTTTCTTGTAAACAACAAACAAAAGTGTGTTTTGTTTCTCACCGAGACTCATCGTGTGTCTGACAAACGTGTCGGATGAATTATCTTCCTCATAAAACATCTGCAGAGCCGAAGTCTTCCTCTTCTTCTTCTTCTTCTTCTTCTTCTTCTTCTTCTTCTTCTTCTTCTTCTTCTTCTTCTTCTTCTTCTTCTTCTTCTTCTTCTCTGCCTTTTGCTGCATCATTCCAGCCACCTGTAGATTCAAGATTCATTTATTATCAAGATTGTGTAACAACATGTAGTTTTAATGCTACTCACAATAACAGAGATTATATAAATGTATTAATAAATAATAAGCCATAGAAATAAAACTATTTATTTTATATTGGAGTGCAGAGGACAGAAGCTGCTCTGTAGTCACCTCACTGATATCACTGATGCTCGCTAGATGATGATGAGGACGATGATGATGATGATGATGATGATGATGATGATGATGATGATGATAATGATGATGTTCTGGACGGTTTGAATCACTCGCCGCAGAGCTTCCTGTCTGGCGTCAAACAGATGTTGATGTTGGTTTATGATGTTTCCAGTCAGGATGCTTTCTGTTTCTGTTCCTCTGTAACAGTTAACAAGAAGTTTCCTTATGAAATACAGTAGAAGAGTGAAATCATACAGACACATAAACCTGAAAATATTCACATTTAAGAAGCTGGAATCAGAACTTCTTCTTCTTCTTCTTCTTAAAATGACTAATCAGTTATCAGAATAGTTGCTTTCTGTCGACTAATTGATTAATTGACTAATCGTTGCAGCTCTGGATACTGGACTCATACATTTCTCTTGAATTAGAGCTGTAACATTATTATTATTATTATTATTGATTATGACAGTAAACTGAATAACTTTGAGTTGTGGACAAAACAAAACATTTTAGGACGTCATCTCTTCGGCTTTTGGGAGACATTTTTCAACATTTTTCACCATTTTCTGACCTTTTTATGGATCAAACAACTAATCGATTAATCAAGATTATAATCAACAGATTAGAGGAATAAAGAAGCCAGAAAATATTCACATTTAAGAAGCTGCAACCAGAGAATTTTGGGAAAAAATGACTCAAAAAGTTGTTGCCGATTAATTTAACACTTGGCAACTAATTGATTAGTTGACTAATCGTTGCAGTTTTGCTCTTGTTACTTGTTACTCTTATTTATTATAAGATGATGACAACCTTTTTGAAACTTTGTGAAGGGATTTCGTGCTCAGTGATGAACCTGAAAGACGTCTCGTCTGAGGGTCGTCAGCTGACCTGACGTCCGTCTGTCTGTTTACCGTCTCTGAGCTGCTGTTGTGTTTTTTGTGCCGAGTCACAGTTGCTGTTTGCTGAACTGCAGGATCCAAACAGACCGGTTCTGCTGAGTCGTGCTGCTGACTCTGTGCTGTTCTGTTTATCTGCTCCGGTTGTTCAGACTCAACAATCAGCTTTTAATAAAAAAGGTCAATAAAAACAAACACCAGGCTGCAGTTTCAACAAGTCCAACTGATCCCTGAACAGTTTAATTAAACTGCAACTGCAACTATTCATCAATTAACAATTTAACGATTCATCAGCAGAAAACGTATCAGCAGCAAAAAAGCCAAAACATCAGCAAGTTTCAGCTTCTCAAACATGATGATTGAACGCTTTACTTTTCATACATGATAATTGAGCTGCAACCATAATTAATCAATCAGCAGTGAAAGCCTCACAGCTCTGAGTTGTGTGTGTGTGTGTGTGTGTGTGTGTGTGTGTGTGTGTGTTGTTGCTCACACCTTGTAGTAACACGCTGTGACCAGACGGGAGCGCTCTTCTCTCAGTTTTGAGACGTTCAGCAGCTCAGGAGGATGCTGTAACAACCTGCAGCCAATCAGAGAGCAGAGTCACGGTCACATGACGCTCAGAACAGAGCAGGCTGCTGCTGCTGCTGCTGTCTGACACACTTCATCACTTCATAGTTCAGTCGTTTCACATCATTTCACTTCAGTTTGACTTTCAACAGAGTTTTACTGCTTCAGACTGTCAGTGAAGAGCTGCTCCAGTTATTAAACCTGTTTATATGCAGATTATATGGTTAAATCTGTTTATATACAGGTTTCATTTGGGTTAAACGTTAAAATACTTAAAGATGCTTTATAGAAAAAAAAAAAAAAGCAGTGGTGGAAGAAGCACTGAGAGATTTTAGTGAAGTAAAAGTGTCAAAACTAGCTGTGAGATAAATGAAGTGCAGTAAAAAGTACAATATTTCCCTCTGAAATGTAGAGTAGAAGTACAAAGTGGCATAAAATGGAAATAATCAAGTACAAGAACCTCAAAACTGTCTTAGTTACGTTTCACCACATTAGAGTTGAAAAATCATCATCATTTGTTTAACAGAATGTTTCAGTTAAATCTATTTAAAATGTAAAACAGAAAGAATGTGCTTCATCTTCCTCCTGCTCATCTTCTTCGTTCTGTGTTTCTCTGTTTGATCTCCGCAGGAAGTGAAAGAGCCTCTCGGCCTGCCAGTCAGAGCCGGTCTGAGTGTGTGTGTGCGTGTGCGTGTGTGTGTGTAAGTGAGCGTTTGAGGGGTGGTCCCGTCGCTAACGACAGCGGGCAGCAG